>NC_058418.1:27987912-28195054 GCF_002201575.2 Neomonachus schauinslandi | reverse complement strand
TTTCTTTCTTTCTTTCTTTCTTTCTTTCTTTCTTTCTTTCTTTCTTTTTACAGATTTTATTTATTTATTTGAGAGAGAGAGAGATCACAGAGGGAGGGGGAGGGGGAGAAGCAGACTCACCACTGACTGGAGAGCCCGATGTGGAGCTTGATCCCAGGACCCTGGGATCATGACCTGAGCCAAAGGCAGACACTTAACTGACTGAGCCACACAGGTGCCCCTAGCTTGTCAGTTTCTTACAAAAGCAAACATATTCTGGGGGTGCCTAGGTGGCTCAGTTGGTAAGTGTCCAACTCTTGATTTTGGCTCAGGTCAGGATCTCAGGGTTATGAGATCAAGCCCTGCATCAGGCTCTGCACTCAGCAGGAAGTCTGTTTGTGGTTTCTCTCTCTTCCACCTCTGGCCCTCACCCCTCCCTGCTAAATAAATAAATAAATAAATAAATAAATAAATAAAATCTTTAAAAAAGAAAAAAATAAGCATACTCTTACCATACAATCAGCAGTTGCACTCCTTGGAATTTATTCAAATGAATTGAAAATTTATGTCCACACAAAAACCTATACACAAATGTTTATATCACGTTATTCATAATCATCATAACTTGGAAACAGCCAAGATGTTCTTCAGTAGGTAAACAAACAAATGGAGGCAAGTTCATATAATGCAGTATTATTTAGCAATGAAAAGAAATGAGTTATCAAACCACAAAATGACATGCAAGATTGTTAAATACATATTGGTAAGTGAAAGAAGCCAGTCTAAAAAGGTTATGTAGTATATGATTCCAACTATATTACATTCTGGAAAAAGCAAAACTATGGAGATAGTAATAAGATCAGTGTTTGCTACTAAGGGTGGGGGGAAGGGAAGGAGGGATGAGTAGGTGAAGCATAGGGGATTTTTTTTTTAAGATTTATTAATTTATTTTAGAGAGAGAGAAGGAGTGTGCATGCCTGAGTAGGGGGAGAGGCAGAAGGAGAGGGAGAGAGAGTCTTAGGCAGACTCTGTGCTGAGTGGGGAGCCTGATGCAGGGCTCTATCCCAGGGCCCTGAGATCATGACCTGAGCCGAAATCAAGAGTCAGATGCTTAACTGATGGAGCCCCCCAGGCACCCCATAGGGGATTTTTAGTGCAGTGAAACTTTCTGTATGATACTGAAATGATAGATACATATTTTTGTACATTTGTCAAAAAATCATAGAAGGAGCCCTAAGATAAACTATAGACTTTATTTTTTTTTAATTTAATTTAACTTTATTATGTTATGTTAGTCACCATACATCATTAGTTTTTGGTGTAGTGATCCACGATTCATGGTTTTCGTATAACACCCAGTACTCCATGCAGTACGTGCCCTCCTTAATACTCATCACTGGGCTCACCCATCCCCCCACCCCCTCCCCTCTAACACTCTTCAGTTTGTTTCTCGGAGTCCATAGTCTCTCATGGTTCATCCCCCACTCTGATTACCCCCCCTTTCCCTTTTCCCTTCCTTCTCCTAATGTCCTCTGTGCTATTCCTTATGTTCCACAAATAAGTGAACCATATGATAATTGACTTTCTCTGCTTGACTTATTTCACTTAGCATAATCTCCTCCAGTCCGATCCATGTTGATGTAAAAGTTAGATATTCATCCTTTCTGATGGCTGAGTAATATTCCATTGTATATATGGACCACATCTTCTTTATCCATTCATCTGTTGAAGGGCATCTCAGCTCTTTTCACAGTTTGGCTATTGCGGACATTGCTGCTATGAACATTGGGGTGCATATGGCCCTTCTTTTCACTACATCTGTGTCTGGGGTAAATACCCAGTAGTGCAATTGCTGGGTCATAGGGTAGCTCTATTTTTAATTTTTTGAGGAACCTCCACACTGTAGACTTCAGTTAATTATAATGTATCAATATTGGCTCATCAGTTAACAAATGTACCACACTAATGCATGATGTTAATAAAGGGGAAATTGGGGGTGAGGGGACCCATGTACTTTCTGTTCAATTTCTCTGTCTTTTCTGCTCAAATTTTCTATAAACCTAAAAGAGCTCTAACAAAGTCTGTTATTTTTTAAAGTTACAAGATGAAAAATAGAAAATAAAGTATACCAGGGTTGAATGGTTCTATAGGGCACTCTTTCTAAACTTTTAGGGACAGCCAACACCTAAATTATCCAAATAATGCTAAAATATGAGGGAAAAAGAAAATCTTCCTAATTCCTCTGGAAAATGATAAAAATCAAATAAAAACCACACTGAAAAAGAAAACTATAATACACTCTTATTATAAATAAATATGCAAGCATCCAACACAATATTAGGAAGGAGAATTCAGCCATGTATTAAAAGAAAAAAATTACAGTGTCACAGATTTTATTTTAAAAGTTCCACAAAGGATCAATATTTAGGGATTATCTTTTTTTTTTTTTTAAAGATTTTATTTATTTATTTGACACAGAGGGAGAGAGACAGCTAGAGATGGAACACAAGCAGGGGGAGTGGGAGAGGGAGAAGCAGGCTTCCTGCTGAGCAGGGAGCCCGATGCCGGGCTCGATCCCAGGACCCTGGGATCATGACCTGAGCCGAAGGCAGATGCTTAATGACTGACTGAGCCACCCAGATGCCCCTGTTTAGGGATTATCTTGAGGGGAATTCTATGTCAAATCTGCTTAGGAAATATACTCTTGGCAATTCACCATGCACACTAACACATTAAATATTCTGAATTCCTACAGAAAAGAAACCCATTTTGGTTTAAAATAGTTTTCCCAAAAATATTTGATAAGAGAACACTCTGTTACTCCTATATAGTAATGGTATTCCATAGAACATGCCACTCAGTGCAGAAATGCCTCTCTCCTTTGACTTGTATAAGGGACTGTGTAGGCAGACTAATGGTCTGAAGATGCTCATGTCCTATTCTCTGCAGCCTGTGAATATGTCACTCGACAGAGCAGAGGGGAATTAAAGTTGCAGATGGAATTAAGATTGCTGATCAGCTGACCGCCAGATAAAGTAGTTATCCTAGGTTGCCTGGAAGGGCGCAATTGTAAAACACAAGTTTCCTTAAAAATGGAAGAAGGAGGGAGAAGAGAAATCAGAGAAGGAAGTGTGACAATGGAAGGAGGTCAGAGTGCTATGATGGGAGAAGGACCTGCCCTTGCTGGCTTTGCAGATGGAGGAAGGGGCTGTGAGCCAAGGAATGTGGATAGACTCTAGAAAGTGAAAAAGACAAGGATGGAGATAGATTCTTTCCAGAGTTTTCAGAAGGGAATGTGGCTCTGCTAACACCTTGATTTTAGCCCACTGATACCTGTTAGACTTCGGGACTGTAAGATAATAAATTTGTGTTGCTTTAGCCACCAAGTTTGTAGTAATTTGTTGCAGCAGCAATAGGGAACTAATACAGGGACTGCCTTAACATCTCCTTTAAAAACCTCATTACTCATTTTTGGTCTTTTATTTTATAATTAGTCCTGTGAAATAAACATACTAAGGGTAAAGTGAGTTGGAATTAATACAGAGTCAAAGTTGTATAGAATATGTATAGAGTATAATTGCGGTGTTCTTTACTCTGGCTGTGGTAGAGTGGAAAAGAAACAGCATTTGCAGTTTCAATGTTGCTGTAATTTTGGGAAAACTTTTCTCAAGCTGTATTTGTGCTTTTATAATTATATCATGGAGTTACTGTAAAGACTTAATAGGAGTCCATATTGGAAAGAATTTGAAAACTGTAGAGTCACCTGGGGGCGTTTGAAGCATGTCTATGGTCCTTGCTGGCTATGTTAATTCTGGGGAATCTCCACCATGCTTACTTTGTCTGCCTTCCCCATTCTCTCCATTTCTTCTACCTTCTCTTTTGAGACAGACTTTGCACGGATAATATACACTCCTATGTGTCTCATTCCAATAAATTCATTATAAAATTTCAAGTAGTGAAATGTTTTTCTCTTAACTTTGTCCTACATCCACCCCATTCCCCCATGATACCTCCCATGTGCACCCATCAGTAACTGCTGTTCTTAGTTTCTTATGTTCTTATATTTCCAGATTTTACCTTATGAAATTCAAGACAAAATATACGTTCACATTTTCCCATTTTACATAAGAGGTGGCTTTTTATATACATTATGCTGTACTTTTATTTTTCACTTAAACAAAATTACCTTGAATACTTTTTCCTATCTGCACACAGAAGTCTCCTTTATTCTTTTAGCACATACAACAATACTTCAAGAACTTATCTAATGAACAGGTTAGAGTTCTTAGTAGTTAGCATGTTTATTTATGGGTTCATTATGCTACTAACTTGCTTAATATTTTTTTTTCTCCTAAAATGTGCTAAACACTTTCCCAATTACCCAAATTATGACAAATTGAGGAATAATGGACTAGTCTAATGGCAAGTTGCTATTATCCTTGAACATAACTTAAGCTGCATTTCAGCTAAGACAGCCCAGGTTGAAAGTTGTCCAAAGGTGCAGTAAGAAAGGGTGTGACCCATGTTGGGGAGAGGATGAGTTTCCTAGTCATTGGAATGGTCAGTAGATGTATACCTAATCCTAAAGAAGATGAATATTTCAACTGGGAAAAAAATCTTAACTCAAATAATTCAGTTCTCTTATGATTAAGCTGTCCATAAAATAATTTGAATATTGCTGAAATGTATATAAACTACATATCTTATACATGTTTACATATTATATAGGAAGTGTCTGTTGTATATCCATCATTACTGTATTCACTCAAAGGTTAATACTTGCTGTTATGCTATTTGTTTGCAGAATAATGGTAGGGGCCACTAAGTAGATAAAAATCACATGTAAAAAAGTAATAAACATCCAGCTGTAATTAGCCTGTTATGAAAGTTTCAGTTTAGAGACTTTATTTGAATGTCACAAAAAGAAGTTCTGTGGCATTTTGAAATAATGTACTACACCAGGATTTAGGTAACCTCTTTGGCATTCAGCTTTGATTACAAAGAATGGAAACCGAAGTCATATTGGCAGGATATGAGAACATCTCATGAACCCAAGGACAGGAATTACAGTTGGTTTTCATGAGGGTAGGCAAATGGAATTCACTCATTAGTAGTTTCATTTCTACAGGTTTGGTGGTCCCAGCTTTCTCTTTGCTGCCCTGACCAGCTAGGTTTTAACTAGATTATTTTGAAATAATTGCTACTCCAAACGGAGGGTATCTTCCTACCTGCAGCTTCTTCTGCAGTTTCAAGGAAACTCTCCAAAAACTTCAGCACAAAACAGAATTGTACAGTGGAAAGAATATCAGCTTCCACAGTGGTCAGCAGTCCAGGGTGCCAGGACTGTCTCAACCATTAGCTTGCTATGTGAGTAAGAAAAAAAACTCATGTAATTATTTTGACTCTTTGTCTCATTTGTCCTGCCACACTGCAAAGGTATTTATTCCCCAGACTTATCTCAGATATGCCTCTTCTTTCCATCCCTAGTACTGGAGCCTTAGACTTACCATACCCATTGCAATTGCAGCCCAGTTTCTCTCTGAAGAGTTCACTGCTGGAATGATATTGTCAATAAGCTGGGAACATGAAGATTCAAAGATGTGTGCATTTTTTATCTGGACAATAAGCCTATTCATGACATCTTGAAGAGAGACTTATAACATGGTGGAAAGAATATGGTGGGTAGCAAGATGGATTCACTTTTCTGCATATTGAAGTCAAAGTTGTGATGTAAAACCTAAATTGACTTGTCTAAGACTTAACAAGGAGGTCTCATCTACAGGGATAGATTTGGAAATTATCAGAGTGTAGGTGGTGGTAAATCCATTGAAGCAAATGAAATGCCCAGGGAGAATATATATGTAGAGAAGAAAATCCAGGCAAATAATTTGATGGATGTCTGGTTCAAGGCACCCCACTGCAAAACAACAACAACAACAACAAACCCCAAAAAACAAAAGCTAACCAACCAACTAAACAAACAAACAAACAAACCACAAAGTTGGGGACCTTGGTTTACATACAGTTAGTTTATTTTGGGAAGATGAAAATGTTCTAGAGATGGATGGTGTGATGATTGTGCAACAATGGGAATGTGCTTAATACCAATAAATTTTATATTTAAAAATGTTTAAGATGATACATTTTCTGTTATATATATTTTACTATAATAAAAAAAGACTGTGTATAAGGTTAAAATTGCTTAAGCCAAATTAAAAAAAATGTTTAAAGCCAAATTTTTTTAACCAGCCAACATTATTTTTTAAACCCTGTAAAAGGTGTCTCATTGGAGACTCCAAGTGCAGGCATTTCCTCCAGCATTGGACGCAGCTGTTGAGTACCAGAGGAAGTCGTTGGCCATGTTGTGCAAAAAACACTTATCTTTAAATATCAGAATCCTAGGCAACATGGTGAGATGCTCTGTGATAGACCCAGAGGGACTGGGACCCAGTGAGGGAATGGTGGAGCCATCTTTCATCTCATACTCACTGAGGGCAACATTCTTTGAGTAGGGCCCTGGGCTGAAATGCTGTGGTCTTGAAATGTTTTCTTATTCTCTCTTTCCCTTTCCTGAATATGGGTGGTTGAATTCATGCAAGTAAAATGAATATTTGGTACAACTCCACTGGAATAACTATTACTTACAACATTTTATAATGTGCCAGGCATTGCTCTAAGTGTCATACTTGGAATATTTCATTCTCTTTTATAGTCAACCCATTCAAAGGCCAATTTTGTCTTTGCTGAGCCTGCTACAGCCTCCATAAGGACATAACAATATTGACCTCCTGCTCAACGCCTAACTGTGAAAGATTTGACCCGTGTCCTGGTTATGTCTGCCAGTACCTGAATTAGGAGTATTAGAGGTCATTGTCAATGGCAGGAGGGTCTGGCAAATTAGGGCATGTACACTCAGGGCCAGGGGCTGGTGGCCAGGTCAGGCCATTTGTAAATAGTGGCTGGTGGTGGAGAGAGAGGAGACTGAGAAGCAGAAACAGAGACCCACCTGAGAGATGGGTAGATGCTTCTATGACTGAGAATTTTCAAATTTCTGTGAAACCTGGCTGCACTTTGGCCTTTTTGTTCCAAGTGTCTCCCTTGCATGTGTTTCATCTCTCTTTTCTTTGAGCTAGCTTGAGAGAGTTCCTGTTCTTTCCAGCCTTGATTAGAACCCAAGCCCACATTATTAGAATGCCAGTTGCACTCATAAATGGTTCATCTACATTGTGAGGAGAAAGATAGCTTGGTCTTAAGGGAAGGACCAAGAGGGAGGGATCAGATGTGTTTTAGTTCCAGTACTACCATTAACTCTTGTGACCTTGGACAATTTACCCTTCCTGAGAGTGCAAAATCCTAACCACTAGACCACCGGAGAACAATTTACTCTTTCTGGACCTCAGTTGCTTGAGTTATAGAATGAGGATAATAACACGGCTTGCTCTATCTACTTCATAGAAGGAGGATATAAAAATAATACATGTTCAAAGCATTTTAAAAGGTTAAAAGCATTCTAGAAAGCAAATAATGACTATTACATTTAGCCAAAATGAAAATATGTTTATCTTAAGACTTTTTATACTTGTAAAGTTTCTGAGAGCTCATTTGGCACTTCAAGTTCAGTAGAAGTCCTCACAAGTGCTCTGACTGGTATGGGACCAAGAGACCATATGTGGTTTTCTAAAGCTTCCTAACCTCGTGCTTTAACTCTCCAACTAGATTTTAAGTTGACAGAGGGCAGGAACTCTAGTATATTTATTTGCTTCTTCCTTTGGACCAAGTGCAATGTAGATGCTTGTAAATATGTGTTGAAGGAGTATCTGACTAAAACAAAAGAATGGATGTTGTTCTAGAGAACTTTACCTTCTGTAGAAATTCAAGATGAGTTTTCAGTTCTATATGACTAGTTGTATTCTAAGAACACATTAGAAAAAATAGGAAAAAATAGTTTGCAAGTAGGCATACATATTATATCCAGTGCGTGCATCTCTCATAGATAGATGCTCTTACAATGGAGCAGTACAAATGAAATCACTCTTACTGATCCTCTCAGCTGAGTAAGAAACTATTTTATTTTATTTACTTTTTAAAAAGATTTTATTTAAGAGAGAGAATGAGAGAGAGAGAGAGCATGAGAGGGGGGAGGATCAGAAGGAGAAGCAGACTCCCTGCCGAGCAGGGAGCCCGATGCGGGACTCGATCCCGGGACTCCGGGATCATGACCTGAGCCGAAGGCAGTCGCTTAACCAACTGAGCCACCCAGGCGCCCAAGAAGCTATTTTAAAGTTGAGGTTCATATATTCACTAGTGTGAATATATTTAGGATACCCTGCACAATACTGCTCAGTGGAAAAAATGTTCTAGTCTTCTTGGACAGAAGGAGTTTACCATGTCAAGTTTTCAGTATTTGGAAATTTATCAATTTAGTATTCTATGAGTCACACAAACAAATCTAATTTCAAAAATATCCTAAAACCCCCACATGCCCTTGATGAATATGGGTAACCTGTGCGGGCATGAGCTTCCTGTTACTGGAGATATTGGAGCTGTGACTGAATAATCATCTATTAGGTATGGTTCTGAGGGCAAAATTTGGGGGAGGAGCAGAAAATGGTCTTGATTCCTACTGATAGTCCTTTTTCAACTTGGATTCTGGAATTAGATTGCATATGTTGGAGACTTACTATATGTCTCTATAAAGCCTGTTGAGAATAATGCCCAAACCTCAAGGAATTTATATTCTAGAACAGGGGTCAGCAAACTAAAGCCACAGGCCAAATATGGCCTATCACCTGATTTTGCAAATAAATTTTTTAAAAGATTTATTTATTTGAGAGGTGGAGGGGGAAGGGCATAGGGAGAGAATTTCAAGCATACTCCCCACTGAGTTTGGAGCCCGACTCAGGGCTCCATCTCACAACCCATGAGATCATGATCTGAGCCAGAATCACTAGTCAGACACTTAACTGACTGAGCCACTCAGGTGCCCCTGATTTTGCAAATAAAGTTTTATTAGAATTCTGCCATGCCCATTTATTTGTTTATTTTCTATGGCTGCTTTTGTATGACAACAACAAAGTTGATTAGTTATTACAGATAACATCATGCCTGCAAAGTCTAACATATTTACTATCTGACCCTTTACAGAAAGTTTGCCAGTTCCCATACGAAGTAGATTGCAAAGTTCAGTGCATGCTTCCCAGACTGTGCATCCTTACTTCCTGGGGGATAAAGTATATTAGATCCTCTATGTATATTCATTTTTATCTTTTGACCGTTTCTAATTTTTAGGCTCCTCATCTCTAGATTGGGGCTATTATTCATAGCCACTCCATTGGGTTGTTGAGAGGCTTAAAAGGGGTCATTTGTGTGAAATTGTTCAAATAGCTTGAACCTGAACTCCTAACTGCTATACTTTGTGGAACCAGGACACCACAGAGAGCAGCGAAGTAGAGGAGGTCTGGGGAGGTGAAGGAAGGCTTGTTGTAGAAGGTGTGACTGGCCTCGAAGAGAGGACGAGGACGAGAATGGTCCTGGAGCTACTGTTCTCTGCCTCAGTTACAGGGAGGCTGGCTAAGCCAACCTCTAATCTTCCTAGCAAGGGTCCTCCCTTCCTTCCCCCAACCCTCTGCTGTGTTTTGAAAGGCCAGAGAAATTTTTTGCCTGCTATTCACCTGATCCAGAGAAGTAAGTGCCTCTGTAATTTCAATCTGTGCTTTCTATCACTAAGATAAACTAGTAATGATTTGCCAATAAGATGCAATTACTGTGCCTGCTGAGGTCAATATTCAATCAGTGGTTCCATTCTGAGTGCTGCTTTGATCAGTTGGTCAAAAATTTCCTTTCTTTAGATGCTCTGTAAACCAGGATTGATCGAGAGGTTTAGGGCTTTAAGATTGGGATGTGATTTCATTTCTAATCCAACTTTGGAGCAGCACTTCAAACTGGCCCAATGTGACAGGGTCTCCCTTGGGAAGCCCCTGCCCACATTGAGACTGGACTTGGCATTTCTTCGCATTGCCCCTAACCGTCTCCTCTCCCTCCCCCAAATAACGGTCAAGCTCTAAAGTATCATAAATAAAGTAGATTATTATCAAGGTTTTGTGGGGAAATCAGGAAGTCACGTTGGTCACTCCGTAGCAAAAACTTAATGCATATTTTTCATTAAGCATTTTTTTCAGTTCATTCCTAGCATCTCCCCATCTGCTTGCTTTTTTTTTTCTCTTTTCTTCTCCCCTACATTGCCTCTTAGGCTTTTCTCTATTAACTAGAACAACTTAGCTTTTTCCCTCACTTCGGAAATCTCACTCAAAGTAATGAAGCCCCTGTAGATAAGCAAATGAGGCCACTGATTATTCCTCAAACATGCCCCTTGGGGGTATCAGCCTAGATCACCATACTAGGAGATCCTTGGCTGATTTAGAGGAATAAAACAAGATCTGGTTGAGAATAAATCCAAATGAAATTGAGAAATTTCATCCCAGAGACCCAAGATGATGGTACTTGATTGGATCTTGGTGTTCTGCTTGGTCATGATCAAAGTAGACAGCCTAATGTTTTGGGGGCTTCCCTTTCTATCTCTCTCTTACTGCATTTATCTGCATGTCTGACTTAAGATTAGTTTAAAGGCAGAATTTTCATCTTGGTTTTGATATGGATTCGCATTTACTTAAGACATAATCAGGGGCTTCACGTAGCTAGTGACAGTGCCTCTGTGAAGCTGAGATTTTGCTAATTTATTTTTAAAATTTAAGTTTTTAATCCTTCTTGATTTAATTTTTCTAATGTGACAACACCTTAAAGTTTACATTTAAAATATATGTAGCTCTTGTCCCAGAAATCCCTGTTATGGGAATCTGTCCTAACAAAATCATAGCCCTAGGGCTTATAATCAAGGACAGTTATTACAACATTATTTGTCAAGGCAAAACCAAAACAAAAACCAAAAAGCGTGATATACATCAGTATGGGAAAGATTGAGTAAATTCTGGTATCAATCCTATTGTGGAATATTAAATGTTTCCTCAAATAGATAAGTTAAATCTCTATCTATTGATCTAGAAGGTTGTCAATAATGTGTTGTCATGTGAAAAAGGTACCAGATGACAGTAACAACCCCAAATCCCTTACATCAATGTTTATTTATAAAAAAAATGTATCAAGATGTGAGTAGAAAAACACCAGGCTGGTATATTTTACTTTTGTGGGAGAGAAAGATAGATGATTAGCATTTTCTTTATATGGATTTTTATTTTTTCATTGGTTTCAGTGGTTGTGGTGAACACCTGTCAGTTTTGAGGTTTGATAAAAGATGATATCTGGCAAGATTTTTTAAAAATAAAACAAGTCAACAAACAAAAAATACTATTTCCCTCCTTGGAAAATGTGGTGCCAAATATTTTGGGAGCTGCACACATGTGTGCACAGAACAGTCTTGTGTGGTATTCTGCCCGCAGTCAACCTTCTTGAGAGCTGGGATAGTTCAGTTAGGGAGAGATCTGAATCATGACAGGAGACATCCTAAAGCTGTTAGTCTTGGATTCTGATGATTTTACCTTTATTTTCCCCTCAATGGAGTCCCACTGGCCCTCACTTTCCCTGTAACTTACCTACCATTTAACCCACTGGAGGTTAAGATGATTCCAACCAAACAATATCACAGCAAATTTTTAACCTGTCTCCTTTCTGTCACCTTCTGAATTTGAGTTACTGTTCTGCTTTTTAGAGATAAAAAAGGATTAGACTTGGAGGACCCAAGAATCAGGTTTGAGTCGACCCTCTTGGAGCCATCTATGTGACCTTGGGTAAATAATGGCTAGTCTTAGATTTCTCCTCTACACAATGGAGATCTCTTCAGCTGACCTCACTAAGCATAATGGTAGTCCTAAATAATGCATAATGGTTGTGAAAATATTTTGTAGTCTTTACAAATTTAAAACACTGTAAATTATCTCATTTCTCTATGATTGCCTTCCTTTTGGGAAAAAAAAAAAGGTTACTTCTGTATTATGTGAGGGCCCAGTGGGGAAGTAATGTTGGACTTTTGGTCTTTTTTTTTTTTTAAGATGTATTTATTTATTTGAGAGAGAGAGAGAGCGTGCGCGTGAGCTTCAGGGGGAGGGGCGGAGAGAGACTCCTCAAGCAGACTCCCCTTAGAGTAGAGCCGAGGTGGGGCTCCATCTCAAGACCCTGAGGTCATGACCTGCATCAAAATCAAGAATCAGATGCTTAACTGATTGAGTCACCCAGACCCAGGACTTCCGGTCTTTGTCTCTGGTGCTTCTGCAGTAGAGGGTTAAGTTCAGTATAATTGGTGTCAGGGAAAATTCTACAGATATGTAGAACACATTTCAGGTCAAATTACTCTTTTTGCCTCTTGGGTGAGGATTAAGTGTTCCCATTGTTTCCTATGTTATGGCATTCAACAAATCTTTGATAAAAACAAAATCACTAACAGGTGCCTGGGTGGCTTAGTCTGATTGGATGTCTGACTTTTGATTCCTGGCTTGGGTCATGATCCCAGGGTCATGGGATGGAGCCCCTCGTTGGGCTCCCAGCTCAGTGTGGAGTCTGAGATTCTCTCTCGCCCCCTGCCCCTCCCCCTGCTTGTGTGCATGTGCACTTTCTCTATGTTTAAATAAAGAAAGTCTTAAAAAAAAAAGTGAAATCACTAACTCATTAGCTCTGGATTTATATATTTTTGTTATCACTGGATAACAACAAAATAATCTCTTTTCGAAGTATTTTTAGTTTTTCCTTAGATGCTCAATCTGTTCTTTTCTCTTGGTCTCATTTTTAAGTTAAGCATAGTTTATACATTTGCTCCCTTTTTAAAGATAGAACAAAGCATTGCCTTAATAATAGGAATATTCTACATACTAAGTTGGGTATTTTTTAAGGCAGGTGTCCATTATAAGAACATGTTAATAGCCAGTGTTAGTCTATTATTTGCAATGACTTGCACATGTATTCTCTCATGAATCCTCAAAGCAGAGGCTTGGAAGGGTACCCAACTTACTCACATTGCTGGTGAGTGACAGAGTCAGGACCTAACCCATTATTATTGGATGAGCAACCTAAACTCTAACACTGGATGGAAGGAGTAATCACCTTTATTGAATTAATGATCATATCAAATAGACAAGTAACAAGTAGCCTGACCAGTTTCTGTCCCATGTAACCTAGAGACTTCTTATTCCTGGGACTTCTCAGATAAGCTAACCTATATTCCAACTAATAGTCAAACATAGCCAATCACAGAACTCTTTTGAAGTGCATTTCAGGGGCATAGGTCTAAAAAAACATGCCTTAGGAAAAGCTGCTCCAGCCAGTGTCAGAGTCTTGTGCTGGCACTGCTATCCCATCCCCCTTCCCCACCCCTAGAGACTTGTTCTGCTCTTGTAAGAGGCGGCATTTAAGTATCGTTTGTTGTTCTCTTTTGGATGTGCAAACTATTAATTCATTTTAGTTGTTAAGAAATGGGAATTACCAAGTGTCCTTTGTGCTTGTGATCTGGTGTTCTTTTGTCAGAAAGCCCCAAAGCCTATTGTTCTAACCCCTCTTGGGCTCACATTGTATTTTCCATGACAAAGCACATTTATTGTCTTCCATCCCGATTTGGGGTTCTGTTTGTAGGGTTTTGGCAGTTGCCATTTGGAAGAGGAGCAGGGCAGACTGGTGTACTTGAACGGGCCTGCTCAAAGTGACCAGACCAGTCTCTTAGTCCCCTGTGTTTCAGGTGGGTTTTGCAGTACAGACACTAATTAAGGATGGAGGAGAGACTGTTCATCGCTTGGTTATTAATTTTCTCCCCATGGGAAAGGGGCTGGGAGATAGATTGCTGGGTATTTACCTAGTGAACAGGACGTAGTCCGCATCCATCTGTCTTCCATTCAGTCTCCTTTTTCCTATCAGAAGACATTATGGGTGAGCCTCACTCTTCTTTTTTTTTTTTTTTTTAATTCTTATGTTAATCCCCATACATTACATCATTAGTTTTAGATGTAGTGTTCCATGATTCATTATTTGTGCATAACACCCAGTGCTCCATGCAGAATGTGCCCTCCTCAATACCCATTACCAGGCTAACCCATCCTCCCACCCCCCTCCCCTCTAGAACCCTCAGTTTGTTTTTCAGAGTCCATCGTCTCTCATGGTTCATCTACCCCTCCGATTTCACCCACTTCATTCTTCCCTCTTGCTACCTTCTTCTTCTTCTTCTTCTTTTTTTCCTTAACATACATTGCATTATTTGTTTCAGAGGTACAGATCTGAGATTTAACAGTCTTGCACAATTCACAGCACTTACCAAGTACATACCCTCCCCAGTGTCTATCACCCAGTCACCCCATCCCTCCCACCCCACCCCCCATCCAGCAACCCTCAATTTGTTTCCTGTGATTAAGAATTCCTCATATCAGTGAGGTCATATGATACATGTCTTTGTCTGTTTGACTTATTTCACTCAACATAATACCCTCCAGTTCCATCCACGTCGTTGCAAATGGCAAGATCTCATTCCTTTTGATGGCTGCATAATATTCCATTGTATATATATACCACCTCTTCTTTATCCATTCATCTGTCGATGGACATCTTGGCTCTTTCCACAGTTTGGCTATTGTGGACATTGCTGATATAAACATCGGGGTGCACGTACCCTTTCGGATCCCTACTTTTGTATCTTTGGGGTAAATACCCAGTAGTGCAATTGCTGGATCATAGGGTAGCTCTATTTTCAACTTTTTGAGGAACCTCCATACTGTTTTCCAGAGTGGCTGCACCAGCTTGCATTCCCACCAACAGTGTAGGAGGGTTCCCCTTTCTCCGCATCCCCACCAACATCTGTCGTTTCCTGACTTGTTAATTTTAGCCATTCTGACTGGTGTGAGGTGGTATCTCATTGAGGTTTTGATTTGGATTTCCCTGATGCCGAGCGATATTGAGCACTTTTTCATGTGTCTGTTGGCCATTTGGATGTCTTCTTTGGAAAAATGTCTGTTCATGTCTTCTGCCCATTTCTTGATTGGATTCTTTGTTCTTTGGGTGTTGAGTTTGATGAGTTCTTTATAGATTTTGGATACTAGCCCTTTATCTGATATGTCATTTGCAAATATCTTCTCCCATACTGTCAGTTGTCTTTTGGTTTTGTTGACTGTTTCCTTTGCTTTGCAAAAGCTTTTTATCTTGATGAAGTCCCAATAGTTCATTTTTGCCCTTGCTTCCCTTGCCTTTGGCGATGTTTCTAGGAAGAAGTTGCTTCGGCTGAGGTCAAAGAGGTTGCTGCCTGTGTTCTCTTTAGGATTTTGATGGACTCCTGTCTGACATTGAGGTCTTTCAACCATTTGGAGTCTATTTTTGTGTGTGGTGTAAGGAAATGGTCCAGTTTCATTCTTCTGCATGTGGCTATCCAATTTTCCCAACACCATTTGTTGAAGAGACTGTCTTTTTGCCATTGGACATTCTTTCCAGCTTTGTCAAAGATGAGTTGACCATAGAGTTGAGGGTCCATTTCTGGGCTCTCTATTCTGTTCCATTGATCTATGTGCCTGTTTTTGTACCAGTACCATACTGTCTTGATGATGACAGCTTTGTAATAGAGCTGGAAGTCTGGAATTGTGATGCCGCCAGCTTTGCTTTTCTTTTTCAACATTCCTCTGGCTATGCGGGGTCTTTTCTGGTTCCATACAAATTTTAGGATGATTTGTTCCATTTCTTTGAAAAAAGTGGATGGTATTTTGATGGGGATTGCATTGAATGTGTAGATTGCTCTAGGTAGCATTGACATCTTCACAATATTTGTTCTTCCAATCCATGAGCATGGACCGTTTTTCCATTTCTTTGTGTCTTCCTCAATTTCTTTCATGAGTATTTTATAGTTTTCTGAGTACAGATCCTTTGTCTCTTTGGTTAGATTTCTTCCTAGGTATCTTATGGTTTTGGGTGCAATTGTAAATGGGATCGACTCCTTAATTTCTCTTTCTTCTGTCTTGTTGTTGGTGTATAGGAATGCCACTGACTTCTGTGCATTGATTTTATAGCCTGCCACTTGACTGAATTCCTGTATGAGTTCTAGCAGTTTTGGGGTGGAGTCTTTGGGGTTTTCCACATAAAGTATCATATCATCTGCACAGAGTGAGAGTTTGACTTCTTCTTTGCTGATTTGGATGCCTTTGATTTCTTTTTGTTGTCTGATTGCTGTGGCTAGGACTTCCAATACTATGTTGAATAGCAGTGGTGATAGTGGACATCCCTGCCGCGTTCCTGACCTTAGGGGGAAAGCTCTCAGTTTTTCCCCATTGAGAATGATATTCGCTGTAGGTTTTTCATAGATGGCTTTTATGATATTGAGGTATGTACCCTCGATCCCTATACTCTGAAGAGTTTTGATCAAGAAAGGATGCTGTACTTTGTCAAAAGCTTTTTCTGCATCTATTGAGAGGATCATATGATTCTTGTTCTTTCTTTTGTTAATGTATTGTATCACATTGATTGATTTGCGGATGTTGAACCCACCTTGCAGCCCAGGGATAAATCCCACTTGGTCATGGTGAATAATCCTTTTAATGTACTGTTGGATCCTATTGGCTAGTATTTTGGTGAGAATTTTTGCATCCATGTTCATCAGGGATATTGGTCTGTAATTCTCCTTTTTGTGGGGTCTTTGTCTGGTTTTGGGATCAAGGTAATGCTGGCCTCATAAAATGAGTTTGGAAGTTTTCCTTCCATTTCTATTTTTTGGAACAGTTTCAGAAGAATAGGTATTAATTCTTCTTGAAATGTTTGGTGGAATTCCCCTGGGAAGCCATCTGGCCCTGGGCTTTTGTTTGTTGGGAGATTTTTGATGACTGCTTCAATTTCCTTAGTGGTTATAGGTCTGTTCAGGTTTTCTATTTCTTCCTGGTTCAGTTTTGGTAGTTGATACATCTCTAGGAATGCATCCATTTCTTCCAGGTTATCTCATTTGCTGGCATAGAGTTGTTCATAATATGTTCTTATAATTGTTTGTATTTCTTTGGTGTTGGTTGTGATCTCTCCTCTTTCATTCATGATTTTGTTGATTTGGGTCATTTCTCTTCTCTTTTTGATAAGTCTGGCCAGGGGTTTATCAATCTTGTTAATTCTTTCAAAGAACCAGCTCCTAGTTTCGTTGATCTGTTCTACTGTTCTTTTAGTTTCTATTTCATTGATTTCTGCTCTGATCTTGATTATTTCTCTTCTCCTGCTGGGTTTAGGCTTTATTTGCTGTTCTTTCTCCAGCTCCTTTAGGTGGAGGGTTAGGTTGTGTACTTGAGACCTTTCTTGTTTCTTGAGAAAGGCTTGTATTGCTATATACTTTCCTCTTAGGACTGCCTTTGCTGCATCCCAAAGATTTTGAATAGTTGTGTTTTCATTTTCATTGGTTTCCATGTATTTTTTTAATTCTTCTTTAATTTCCTGGTTGACCCATTCATTCTTCAGTAGGATGCTCTTTAGCCTCCACGTATTTGAGTTCTTTCCGACTTTCCTCTTGTGGTTGAGTTCTAGTTTCAAAGCATTGTGGTCTGAAAACAGGCAGGGAATGATCCCAATCTTTTGGTACCGGTTGAGACCTGATTTATGATCTAGGATGTGATCTCTTCTGGAGAATGTTCCATGGGCACTAGAGAAGGATGTGTATTCCGTTGCTCTGGGATGGAATGTTCTGAATATATCTGTGAAGTCCATTTGGTCCAGTGTGTCATTTAAAGTCTTTATTTCCTTGTTGATCTTTTGCTTAGACGATCTGTCCATTTCAGTGAGGGGGGTGTTAAAGTCCCCCACTATTATTGTATTGTTGTCAATGTGTTTCTTTGCTTTTGTTATTAATTGGCTTATATAATTGGCTGCTCCCATGTTAGGGGCATAGATATTTACAATTGTTAGATCTTCTTGTTGGATAGACCCTTTAAGTAGGATATAATGTCCTGCCTCATCTCTTATTACAGTCTTTGGTTTAAAATCTAATTTGTCTGATATAAGGATTGCCACCCCAGCTTTCTTTTGGTGTCCATTAGCATGGTAAATGGTTTTCCACCCCTCACTTTCAATCTGGGGGTGTCTTTGGTTCTAAAATGAGTCTCTTGCAGACAGCATATCGATGGGTCTTGTTTTTTAATCCAGTCTGATAGCCTGTGTCTTTTGATTGGGACATTGAGCCCATTTACCTTCAGGGTAACTATTGAAAGATAGGAATTTAGTGCCATTGTATTGGCTCTAAGGTGACTGTTACCATATATTGTCTGTGTTCCTTTCTGGTCTATGTTTCTTTTAGGGTCTCTCTTTGCTTAGAGGACCCCTTTCAAGATTTCTTGTAGGGCTGGTTTTGTGTTTGCAAATTCCTTTAGTTTTTGTTTGTCCTGGAAGCTTTTTACCTCTCCTTCAATTTTCAATGTCAGCCTAGCTGGATAGAGTATTCTTGGCTGCATATTTTTCTCATTTAGTGCTCTGAATATATCCTGCCAGTCCTTTCTGGCCTGCCAGGTCTCTGTGGATAGGTCTGTTGCCAATCTAATGTTTCTACCATTGTAGGTTACATATCTGTTCTCCCGAGCTGCTCTCAGGATTTTCTCTTTGTCTATGAGACTCGTAAGTTTTACTATTAGATGTCGGGGTGTTGACCTATTTTTATTGATTTTGAGAGGCGTTCTCTGTGCTTCCTGGATTTTGATGCCTGTTTCCTTCCCCAAATTAGGGAAGTTCTCTGCTCTAATTTGCTCCATTATACCTTCTGCCCCTCTCTCTCTTTCTTCTTCTTCTGGGATCCCAATTATTCTAATGTTGTTTCGTCTTATGGTATCGCTTATCTCTCGAATTCTGCCCTCGTGATCCAGTAGTTGTTTATCTCTCTTTTTCTCAACTTCTTTATTTTCCATCATTTGGTCTTCTATATTACTGATTCTCTCTTCTGCCTCATTTATCCTAGCAGTTAGCGCCCCCATATTTGATTGCACCTCATTAATAGCTTTTTGATTTCTACTTGGTTAGATTTTAGTTCTTTTACTTCTCCAGAAAGGGTTTCTCTAATAACTTCCATATTTTTTTCAAGTCCAGCTAGTATCTTTAAAGTGATGATTCTGAACTCTAGATCTGACATCGTACTAATGTCCGTATTGAGTAGGTCCCTGGCAGTCGGTACTACCTCTTGTTCTTTTTGTTGAGGTGATTTTTTCTGTCTTGTCATTTGGTGCAGAGGAGAATAGATTAATGAGAGAACAAAATGCTAGCAGAGTAACAACGTCCCCAGAAAATATACTCTAAACAAATCAGAAAAGACCTGAAGCAGTGGGAAAAGAAAGGGAAAGAGAGAAAAAAGAAAAAGAAAAAAAAGAAAAAGAAAAAGATAAAGATAAAAATAAACAAAAACAAACAAAACAAAACAACAACAACAAAAAAAACCAGAATGTGATCAAATATGATCAGGCTGGTATATAGATCAGTGCCACACACTAGATTTGGGGTGTATTTTGGTCTGTTAGAAGAAAGTGCCTCCCAAAATTTTAAAGAAAGAAAAACTTATATATGTACAAAAATAAGGGTTGATATGATGAAGGGATGGAATATGACTGTAAAGATGGAAATTATAAAAAATTTTATAAAAGGAATTGATAAGAAGTTGTTTGAAAAAACAAAGAAGAGGATTTAAAAAAAGAAAAAAGAAAAAAAAAGGGAGAGGATGTGATCAGGCAGGGGAGTAGAAAAAACTATATACTAGAGATTTAGGGTGTATTTTAATCTGTTAGAAGAAACTATCTCAAAATTTTAAAGAGAGAACAACTTATATATATATATGCCAAAAATATGGGTAACTACTATGAAGGGATAGAATATGACTCTAAAAATGAAAAATAAAAATGTTTTTTTAAAAAAGGGATTGATAAGATATTGGTTGAAAAAGGGAAAAAGAAAAATTCAAAAAAAAAAAAAAGAAAAAAGACAGTTAAAAAAAAATTAACTTTGAAAGATTAAAGAATCATGGTAAAAAAGCCATGAATTCTATGTGCAGTATTCCCCTAGCGCTGGAGTTCTGCCGTTCTCATTGATCGGTAAACTTGGTCTTGGCTGGCTGTTCTCGCTGCTCTTCTGGGGAGGGGCCTGTTGCCATGGTTCCCAAATATCTTTGCCGGAGGCGGAAGTGCCCCGCCCTTGCCCGTCCGGGCTAAGTAATCTGCTCGGGTTGCTCTCCGGAGCTTTTGTTCCCTGCGAGCTTTCCGTACAGCTTTGGAGGCGGAGAGTGAAAATGGCGGCCTCCCAATCTCCGCCCCGGAGGAGCCGAGAACTCGGGGTCCCGCTTCTCAGTGAGCCCCCAGAGAAAAGCCGTCAGTCACTCCCGTCTCCCCGGTCTCCGGCCGCACTCTGTGCTCACCCGGCCTGTGACCGCGCGTTTCTATCTCTGGCACCCGACCCCGGGTGGAGTCTCCAAACGAAGCAGATCCCTGTGTGCCCTCCCGCGCCGCTCCTCCCGGGGGAGGAAGGTGAGTCTCCCCGGATCTGCCGCTTGTTGGGTCCCTGCTGGAGGAGCAGTGGCCCGACTGTGCCGCGGATCCCGGTTTATGGCCACCCCGAGCTGAGAGCCCGCGCCTGGGCTCCGCCTCTGCAGCCGGCTTCCGTGCTCCGTTACCTGGGAGCTCTGCCACACTCAGGCACCCCCGGTCTTTCTGTGACCCCAAGGGTCCTGAGACCACACTGTCCCGGAGGGTTCCACCCCCCGCTTAGCCACCAGAGTGACGTCCCTCAGCGGAGCAGACTTTTAAAAGTTCCGATTTTGTGCTCCGCGTCTCTATCACTTGCCAGAAGCGGCCGACGGAGGCCCCTCCCCCACCGTCATCGCCTCGGATTCACTTCTCTGCACGTCCTACCTTCCAGAAAGTGGTCGCTTCTCTGATGAGAGAGTTGTTGCTCTTCTTTTCTTCGATCTCCTGTTGAGTTTGTAGGTGTTCAGAATGGTTTGATCCCTATCCAGCTGAATTCCTGAGAGGAGACGAAATCCAGGTCTCCTACTCCTCCGCCATCTTGCTCCGCCCCCCAGCGAGCCTCACTCTTCTAACTGCAGGTATCACCACTGACAGTTTTCCAAGTGGCCTGAACAGCTCGCCAGGAATCAGTGTAGCTTTTCACAAAGGGATCGATTTGATCAATATCACCAAGCAAACCCAGACCTAACAAACAGATCACATAAATGTTTTCATGATCAATAGAAGTTACACAGAACATAAATTATTGGGGGTATATCACAAATCACAAATGCTTCCTGTTGATAGCTCTTACCCTGAGAGCCATAGTAATACAACATAAGTGAGAGGAGAGACAGTATATAGGTTGTCAGACAGACCCTTAGCGACATGAGCTCGACAAGGGACATTAGCTCAGGAGGTGTAACTCTGCTTTTGAAGGAAGAATGGTTTTAAGTATTTGACATTCACATTTTTCCCCACCAAGTAGGTTGTAAATTTTGGATGGATGGGGTTATTTTGGTGTCTCAGTACCATGGGTATGGGCATATAATGGGCATATCAGTAAATTCTTGCTAAGGTGATCAGCATTCCTATGCCTATCCAGGGAATAGCGCTAATACCAGGAGGTTATCCCCGTCATTTACACCTTCTCCCCTTTCCTCTAGACTCCTTGGGGACTCTTCAGTTCTAAATGTTGTAAAATTTCCTGACAAATAATCTACAAGTGTGGACATTCCGAGATGCTGAAAATGCTGGAAATAAAACCTAAGGCAGAGCTACACCACAATAATAAGTCGACTCCTTACCCAACTTTTCCTGGTGTTTATGTCTGTATCAGTTTTCTCTTGCTTCATAACACATTATTCCACAATATAATGGCTTAAAAAGCTGCTGTTTTATATACTTATGATTTTGTAGGTCAGCAGCTTGGGCTGAGCTCCATGGCCTTTCCTGGGGTCACTCATGTGTCTTTAGTGATTTGGTAGCTCAGCTGGGCCAAATGGTCCATGACAGGCTCACACCATGTCAGGCAGTCCTGCTGGCCATCATCTGTCCATGTGTATTCACCCTCAGGAAGGCTGGCCTGGTCTTCAACCTGGTTAGTACTCCATTCCAAGAGGATGAAAGGGAAAGCAGCAAGGTCTTTCCAGGCCAAGTCTCAGGAGTCACACAATATTACTTTCTCTCCATTCTGCAGGTCAAAGATAAGACACAGGGTCGGCCCAGACTCAAGGGATAAAAGAAATAGATGCCCACCTCTTTATGGGTGGAGGGGGTGGAGCAGGAAGGCCACTGTGCAAGGGGGCAGAGTAAAAAGATGGAAAGGATTACTGAAGCCATCCTCACAAAAAGTATCTGCCACAATTTCTCTCTACCCCCCCTGCCTGTCCGCACACATGCACCCCAATACACATCACCTGTTCCCCATTCAAGAAGTTAGGTTTTCTCTGCTCCAAAAGTGGCTGCAGCTAAGAAGGGATGGAAGTGGAAAGTAGAGAAAAAAATGAGTCTTTCCTGTGTTTTATGTTCTAAAGGACTAAGCCTAAGGGTAAGGGGGACGCAAGGCAGAGACAGATGCTGGGAAGAAACATCTTGAGTCAGTTTCTCCAGGAACTAGATAAAACTTACTTGGGCTGGGCTTGGGGGTCAGGGTCAGGGTCAGGGAGGATGCTGAGCTGGGGATCAGATAACTATGAGGGACCTGAAACAGGCTTACAGAGATAGTCATGCCCCAGTGTCATTAACCTTGACATAAACCTTCCCTGGGATAAACCAGATCAAACTGGCTACCTCTGGCAAATATTTCCTATCTGTAGCCAAAAAGGAAAACAAAGCCAGTTACCACAACTTACCATGGATCAAACACTGTGTTATAGAATTTATCTGTATTATATCCCTTAATTTCCTTGACACATCTGACCATGCAATGTCTCCCAATACTATGCCTCCTCTACAAGGGTCCCCTTGGAAATTAGTAAATATAGTGAGCATTATCTCCCTTTCATCTTAAAATAAACAACATTTTGTCAGTTGAGTTAGCTTTCATTCAAAGCCTTCTTCTAGAAATAATAAAACCTGATCTGATAAACTAAGGCAATGTGACAATGGGTAACGACATCCAAGGATGAAAATAATCATGCTTCCCATACTTTGTGGGAAATTAAGCCATGCGTACCATTAATAGTAACCTAAGAACAGAAGCAGGAATACCACAGAGCTTTGGGGATTCAGTATCAGCTCATCAGTATACTTTTTCTGATCCCTGTTTAACCCCACTTTAGGCATAATGAGAACTTATTTATAGTTTCCTTTCTTTTTTTTTAACTTTCAGAGAAACCAGGCAGTCAGCTGGAGTGAAAAGATGCACTGACATTTGTGAATGAGCACACAGCCCGCCTCTCATTGATCATTTCTCCTCTGAGTATCCTCTGAGAGATACACATATACAATTCTAGGGACAAAACTCTTTTCTCTGATCATGAACAATCTGTAGTTTTATCCTGGATAAACCCAACCAAACTCAAAGATTTGATAGGTATCAGATAAGAGCTTGGAAGGCAGCTTGGAATTTCTTACGGATGTAAAATATCCTAGTTTCAGCAAAACAAAACAAACAGACATAAATAAATCCATGACTCTTTTTGTTTGTCATCAGAAAAGCAACCTTTGAAAGTTTACAATATTTTGATTTTCAAATAGCAAATCAAGAAGAGAAGTCCTCCAGAGTGCTGGTTTAAAGATTTTTGTGCCATTAACCTCAGGGTAGATACTTGGAGGGGAAGCTCTCTGCTACTGAAGTTCCTTTGGCTTTTATTTTTATTGGTACTGAGTAGATAAATGCAGTCGAGGGCTAACTTTGAAGTTGGCAATGAGAAAGCAATGTTCTTATGAGGTTTTAGTTTCCCCTGGAATAGTCTTAAATACCTGACGAAGTCTCAACAACATTTTAATATTTCTAGGGCATTAAGTACCTTGAAAAATTGATAAACCAATCTATCCTCTCTGCATATCATTCCAAGGGATCTGTTCTGAAAGCAATCAAGCCTGGGTCTGGTGATTGGATGAATGGCCAGAATCAAAGTTTTTGCTGAGTGCCCAGTGACCCAAGGCTCTGGAGTGACAGGTGCAGGGGTTCTAATCCCAACTCCACTACTCTCTG
The DNA here is from genome assembly GCF_002201575.2 of Neomonachus schauinslandi. Classification (NCBI taxonomy): domain Eukaryota; kingdom Metazoa; phylum Chordata; class Mammalia; order Carnivora; family Phocidae; genus Neomonachus; species Neomonachus schauinslandi. The sequence goes on along the minus strand of NC_058418.1, from coordinate 28,170,946 downwards.
GCTACTTGACCTAGGACAGGTTATGTGTCTTGCTTGATCCAGTTTCTTTGTCTAGAAAATGAAAACAGTAATGGTGTTTACCTACCAGGTTTGTTGGGATCAAAATGACTCCAGTGGCACTTAGCACTGCATGATACACTAAGTGCCTAATAAATGATATATATTACAGTGGTGCCCTGTGAGCTGCCGGGTTCCATTAAGCAGAGGCTGTATCTGTACAGTCAGGGATCCTTATCCCTGTGGAGGATGGAGTATATGGGTAGATGCTCAGCAAGGAGGTGCATAAACTTGGATGGGAAAAAATAATATCTCTGCTGACTTCCACCCAAAATCTTCAATTATGAACCTACATAACAAACCACAGGAGTGTTAATGGTACCTATAATGTTTTCATCCTACAGAAATCCCTGGTGTTTTCATATTACAGTTGTCATGGGGATCTTGAAATAGTATTTCTGCACAACAGTGCTTCAAAATTATAGTACTTATTAGATTTGCCAGTAGATCTTGTTTGTCAGTGTCAATGGTCCACATGTTATGAGTGGGCAGGCTTGCTCTGGTAAAGGGTAGACCATTCCTCAGAGGAACATCAGGGAAGAGCCGGCCTCCAAGTTAGAACTGCCCCCCCCCCCCCTTTTTGTTCGTTTCCTCTGTGACTGCTGGCCATCTCAGATTCAAGGGGAAAACATGAACAAGACCTCTCATTTAGTTTTCTGGCTTGAGCAATATTGCCCAATTCAGCTTTGAAGTATGTGGACAAGTTGAAGCAGAGCCTATAATCCCAAGTAGCTACTGTTCCTTACATTTAGGGTGTTTTGAACAGGATCTCCTTAGGGAAAGAGGAGTGGATAGTCTTACCCCGGTCCTAAACTTCTGCAGCAAACCCTATCAATATCCCTGCTAGATAATCCCTCTAGTAAATATTAACATTTAATGAGCACTTACTATGTCCCAAGGACTTCACTAAGTTCTTCACATATATTGTTCCATCTAATTCACATAATCATCTTAGGTATGACTGTTATTATCCTGATTGTTCAGAAGAGAGAATTGAGGTTTAGAGAGGTTCAATAATTCGCCCAGGATCACTAGCTAGTAAGTAAAAAAGTAGGATTCTAACACAGACTCCTCTGACTCTTAAGTGTTGCATTGCTTCTACTACTTTCCACAAAGTAAAATAGAAAAAGTAGATTTTACTTTCTTGTTCGGTTTCTTAATGAGAAATCTGATACTTTTATCATAATATATCATGGAGAAGAAAACTCCCCCTCTACAAAAATGACAGAAAATATTTTTTCTAGATGTTTTTCTTTGGGTGAGGGCAAGACAGTTCTTTTTCTTGAAGCAAATTCTTTCTTTGCTTTAATGATGAAATACTTGGAATTGTTTAAAAAAATACGTGCTCTTTCTGGTAGGGTTGAATTTTTTCTTGCTGATGAATGAATGTTGGCATAAGGCCTTTGCTGAAAACCATTTCTGGACACTAGGAACTTTTCATTAACTAAAGGCCTGTTTTTGGGGTTCTCTTGTATTGGAACCCATCCCATAAGTGGCCCCATTATTCATCCAGTTGGACATGCTAGCAAACTGGGAGCCTCCCTCTCTCTCAGCAGCCATAGCCAGTTCATTACGAAAGTCTCGTCGATTTTAATCTCCTAAATAGATCTCAGCTATGTCACTACTTCCTATCTGCTACCATAACTATAGCAAAACCATCATGATCTCTTGCCTGGACTATGCAGCAGGTTCCCACCTATCCATTCCTACTGCTCCATGATTTGGCTTCTTCCCCATCTTTTCTCCATATGAAGTCAGTGTGTTGTTGTTGTTGTTGTTGTTTTCTTCCAGATTCTTCAGCGATTTCCCTTTGCTCTTAGGACAACATCACATGTCCTTAACATGACCTACAAAACTCTAACTATTTGACCCCTAAAGACCTTCCTTTCTCACCTTACTCCATGCTCCCCCTTATTCTCTCTCTGTCAGCTACACCTACTTTCTTTATCATTCAGGGTACGATAGGTTAAGCTGTAGCAACAAATAACCCCCAAATGTCAGCCTCTTAAAAGCACAAAAGCTCACTGATTACTCATCCTGTGGGTCCAGTATGTATCGGCAACAGCAGGAGGTGCACTGATCAGGAGAAGAAAGCATGGCAAATTATATATCGGCTCTTGGGGCTTCTCCTGAGGAATGGCACACACTTGTCTGTTCACATTCCATTGGCAAGAGCAAGTCATGTGTCCACACCTCCCTTCAAAGAGGCAGAGAAACACAATCCCAGCATGTTCCCAGGATGACAACCTGAATCAGCACCAGGGCATTTTACTTGCTGCATTCCTTCACATGCCTTTGAAGATGCATGACCCCTCTTCTTAGAACATCTTTTCCTCCATTTTGGGGGATAACTGCCATTTATCCTTCAGATCCACACTAAACTTTAGAAATCTTTCCTGACTGTGTCAAAGAGAATTATTATAGACTCTTACAGCAACATAAATATATATAAAATCTGTCATTATTGCAATTTGATCTTTGTTTGAGTCATTAAAATCTCTGTGTCTTCTATAAGACTGTAGGCTCTACAAAGACAGTGACTATGTGGGATTTTACTCACAGCGTTAGAATAACAACAAAACCCAACATATGTCGCATGCCACATATCGCTCTAAGTGCTTTGTCTGAAAAAACTCATTAATATTTACAGTAATTCTATGTGGTAGGGTTATTGACACATTTTATAGATAATAAATTGAGGCATGGAGAGGTGACGCAACTTGTCCACGTTTGTGCAGCTAGTAAGATGGGAAGCCAGGATTCAGACATAAGCCTTCTTCCACCAGAGTCATTCTCTTAACCACTGTAATTCATAGCTTTTTAAACATCTAGCTATTCCATGGCACCAAAAGTAGTGCTTGGTAACTGTTTATTGAACGAATTGATAAAGGAGTAAACTAATATTGTGTGGAGCCCACACAGGAATAGGATAACACAGGTGATTTTTCTGGAATGTCAAAACGACAAGGGCCCACAGAGTTTGGCCAGCTTAACCCTCTTCTCCTGCAGCCTGATAAACCATCACTCAGAGTCAAGGTTGATGCAGAGTCTGCATTCTGGCTCTCTTGGCAGGAATGACATGCCACTTCATGTCTCCCAGAGCCGCACCTTCCTTACTTCATTGAACAACAAGGTAAAAAATGGGACCAGTGGGGATTTCTTCCAACAGACCAATGGAGAGTTTGTGTGTGAAAGATTTGAGTGCAGGGAGTAGAAGTCTATTTTACGTTCCCCTCTCTGTTCTGAAATTAGATTTTCTAGGACAAAAAAGAATGCCAAAAGTAATGAAATCTCCACAGTTACACACACAGTTTAAATTAACAGTATGAGTCAGTGTTGAGAATAGAAATAGCAGCATAGGCTGACATCCACGGAACAAATGACTCAATTAACTGTATGTGCACTGCTACCAGTTAAAATTTCCCTGATGATTTATAATCAGAAACCCATGAGAGTTCAATCTCAAAGGAGCTGTGGCAAAATGTGTATTAGTTACCAGAGTGGCTGGTTCATTGGAATCGATCGGGAGTACTGCCTGGGAACCTGGGACTTCCTACCTGTTGTTGAGTTCTAGATGCCCATTACCCACATCCCAGAGGCATGGCATGCCTCCTGGACAGGGAAACATGCCAAGCACCACCTCCTTAGTTCTCACTACTGGAATCCAGGTCCTTAGAAAGCAAATCCAATTCCCCAGCTGCCCGAGAAGGGAGACGGTATATAATAGGTTTTGGCCAAGCAGAAGTGCTTCCGGGGAAAGGCTAGATCAGGTGGATGTGGCGTGTAGAAGGAAAGTACCTTTGATGACATGACATTTACTCATTTTATCCTCAAGGAGAGAAGGGCGCAAGTAGCTAGCACATTTGAGGCACTTTGAGCCCTGAGAATGAAGCAGATAAGGAGGGAGAGTTGCCCCTTGTGGTAACTGAGCATCCTTTGCTGCAAATGGGAATTGACTGAACCGAAGCTTGGTCAGTAAGTGATAAAGAAGACGTGCATCCCAAGGCCTCTTGGAGATCCAGCCAAAACAGGGAAGTCTTGGGGAGGCCAGGCTCCCTCTCTTCAACCTCATCTTCTTTGAATGTGCTTTCAATTTTCCATCTTTGTAAGAATGTGAGCTCCTTTGACCCATCTGCAGCCTGGAAACCCAGTGCAGGTGCGTCCTTTCTGCAGCATCGGGAGTGAGAGAAGGAACGTGTGGTTTGGGGCTGGAAAGCAGGAGTCTGCCACTCATACCGTGCCCCTCAGCCCCACCCCACAGTCTCATTCTCTGTCTGATTCTTGACACCTGAATGGACCCCATAGATTAGAGAGGGTGTGACAGCATCTCTATCCCGGTTGCTGGATCTTTCATAGAACGGGTGCCTCCTATGAAGGAAAATAATGCAGGCTTTGTTACGATTAACCTAGTTACCCGATCTGGAATCCAGGGCCATTATCTCTGGACATAAGCTCCAGGACACATCTCTTTTCAACTTCATTGCTCTCTGCTCATCTATCTGCCCTCCCCTCTACCCCTCCCGTATATTTGTTTGTTCCTTTAATCAGTGAACACTTGTTTTATGCATACGTGCCAGTTACTGTGCTCTGTGTTTTAGAGGACACAGGGATAAGTAACTCCGAGAGATGGATTCAGGGTCTGTCTGCACAGGAGATTGTAAAAGGTCTGTGTTAGAGCTGACTCATCCCTCCTGGAGAAGGCATTAAATTATTCTGTCACCCACAGTGCCAAGCTTGATGACTGAATCTGAGCTGCCTTATAATCAGCCTAACCTGGAAGGAAGGGCACAGTGATCCTAGAGACATCAACCACCTCTTTCTCCTACCCACTCCCAGCAGAGGACTGCCCCTTTCCCAGCATGCCTCGGGGCCTCATCTCTGCTTTGCTATGCCCAAGATGTAGCTGAAGACTTTCCCCTCCAGAAAGAGCTGGGTCTCTTATTTCAGGAAATTAGAACACAGTGGAAGAATAGAGAGATACCAGCTCCCTGTGAGGGTGGGCGGGGGTTGGGTGATCAGTTTCTATGACTCAGGCAATAACCTTAACTAGAACACGGTTAAGTGGAACCACACACACGTGGTCTTTTTTTGTTGTGATTGGACAGTGCTCCATTTGAATCATGATCTTTCTGGTGGGTCACCCAGAATCCTGCTCAGAAAAAGCGAGAGCATCATGCTTTGAGACTGCAAAATGATATCACAGCCACCCTCTGAAGAGTTTCCCTATAGGCCTCTGGGGTAGGCAGGGCAGGGGGCTATCATCCTGTTTTATAGACAAGGAACTAAGTCTTGAGTAACACTAACAGCTGGTGTTTCCTGAGCACTTCCTGTGCGTCTGGTCCTGTGCTCAATGAACTGATCTCATTGAACTCTTAAAACAGCCTCAGTCTGCTGGTTTAAAGATGAGTAAAATAAGGCCCAGAGAGGAGAAGCTATTTTCCCCAGACACAAAGATTTAGAGAGTGGTAAAGCAAAGTCTCAAACCCAAAACTTCTGGACCTCAGGTTCACACTCTTGAAGACCTGGGCTGTATATATTATCCTAAGAGCATACAGCCACCAGTGGTAGGTCTGCATGGTAGGCATGGACACGTGGGTCACTCCTTGTCACCCTGGAAGGGAATTGTTGCTGATAAAAGCCTTAAGTCCATGGTATAAGGGCTTTCTAACTCACTTGAAGGCCAAAGTTTGAATACCTGGAAAAAGGAGATTCCTTTGGCAAAGGTAAAACATTTAAAGATGCAGGTACGTCCGTAACCAGAGAGAATTAGACAGTAGAGACTGGAACGCTTTACCGCGTGCTGGGCAGGCAATAGCCACTAATACATTCTTATCTCTACCTAAAAGATAAAGAAACTGAGATTCAGAGAGGGTCACTGGTGTGCCCTGATAAGGCCAGCTGAGCTTTGACCTCTAGTCTATGTGGCTCCCCGAGTTCAGTCACCATTAGGCACCCTCTGCTGTCTGCTGAGCCAGAGTCAGAACAGGAGTTTCAAACTGGGAGTCTCATTGTGAGCAAGCAGTAGGAGAGGAAAGGCAGGGTAGATGTGGGACAGGATGCAGGTCAACTCTAGGAGTCTGGTGTGAATGCCTACTAGGCTCTCTGATTTTTCACCTTGAAAGAGAAATACAAACTAATACCTGGGGGAGCACGCAGCTCTGGTGGGACAGGCCAGTATATGGAGTTCCTTCTTTGTCGGTGAGATATTGAACATTTCACTTTTTTCTTGAAATTTGCAAGTTGAAAATTTACATTTTCTTTCTTTTTTTTTAAGAAAATTTACATTTTCTTGAAATGTGTCCCACTTACTGATTTAAGCAGATAAAACATTTACATATTTATAAAATTTTTGCGGTGCCATGTGGAATCTCCAGTTCTGTTTGATTTTGCTAATTGCCAGAGTGCCTCCTCTCTACTAGAGGATCAATAATAATAATGATGAAAGGCCTAAAAATGCATAAGCATTTTCTGTTTCCAGCTTCTATTTTACGAATAAAACATTGATGCTCTTTTTAAGTTGGCCATCACTCATCTGGTAGGTTTTGCAGACAATAACAGTTCATTAGTAATATCTGGTGGGGAAGATGTATGATGCTGTAAATATTTAAAATCAAATTTGAAAAAGAAGACAGAGATGAATGCATGGGATGGGGGTGGGGGGGATGATCATGGTGCTCAGGGCTATGGTTTTCACAGCATCTTCCATTTGGGCCCTGCTATTGTTTTCCCTTCTAAGTTCCCTGCAAGGGGACTCAGTGATGGGGCTACACCTAGCAGGGTCCAAAATGGCAGACGTTGAATTCAATGGGTAGCCTAGCCTGAGGTCCTTCTAAAAGTAGCCCCTTTCATAAGGATTTAGGTCTAAGTATTATGTTGGGAGGCTGATTCCAGGAAGCATTATGAGAGAGTGAAGACACATGACAGGGAAGGGCAAGGCCATCAAGGGTAGTTCAAGGAGGAGCATTGCTATGGAGAAGTAGGCGAATCCTACGGGGAACCCTCTTTGGTAAACCTCTTTGAAGGAACCCTCAGGGGCCAGGAAACTGAGGTCCATCCTCCCCCAGCTCTTTCTTCTCATCAATAGAGTGTTGTTCCTAAGAAGGCCCTAGGGGGTCTGTAGGTGGCTGATATGTGGAAACTGTGTGCATGTCAGCTCCCAGGGGATCCCTGGGGATGCACAGGACCATCACAGCTCAGCTGCTATGGGTGCAAGTGGAGCCCAGAGTTTGTTGAGGTGGATGGGACAACTAATCAAGAGAGACCAGCTAGGGGAAGCTGAGGCCTAGAAGGAACAAGCGGAGTGAATGCAAGCCACAATGGCACCAGGTGAAGGGATTCAGCCTAAGGAGAAATGGTCATTGGTCATTGGAGGAGGCTGCCTGTAGCTGTTAAAAGGCAGCCCAGAAAACGCCCATTCTGTCTACTTCCTCTCAGAGTATTTGGAGGAACCTGAGCCCAGCTGGGACTGCCTGGGGAATGCCCTTCCATTCAAGCCTTCCCTCTCTGTCCTTTTTCCTCAGAGCCCAGTCTCAGCTCTTTAGTCTCCACACTTATCCCTCCCACTCTTCTTTTCTAAAACTCCCCTAAACATGTTTTATTTCTTTGAATCCCTGCTTTCCACCTGTATTCTGATGTTTATAACCGAGATTGGAGTAAAAAGGTATGTTTTTCATTTGAAGGATCCTCAGGTTAAAATGTTTTGGCTCAAGTGTTTCTAAGCTGTCTTCCAGCTCTGATTCATATGCATCAATAAAACCATGAAATGTCAGGTCGGATAGGAAAGACCTCAGGTGCCTCTGGTGCAATGTCCTCATGTCACAGGAGCGCAAATCAGGGTGAAGAGATGGGAAGGGACTTCCTTGAGGTGGAGACGTATAACCTTGTGACAGGCTAGTTGAAGGAAGGTATCATAGATTCTTCAGAGGGTCTCAGACCTGAGACAGACCTGGGAGAGATCTACTGTGATCCAGGGATCACAGGAAGTGGGGGAAGCAGGTAACCCTGGCCCTGACCAAACAGGACCTGAATGCCCACTTTTAGCCTCTGTGCCCTTGCCAGAGGGCCTGGAAAAAGTTTTAGAGTGGGTCCTAAAAACATTCCTGGTGCTCTCGGTTCTATCTTTACCCCATTCTTGAATCTGCTTTTGAATATAGAGCCCAAGGAGTTGTCTAGTCTCTGTTTAAATGTCCTTCATGATGAGATGTTTACAAATACAAGATGCAGTTCCTTCTATTTTCTGATGTCTCTGTTAAATCTCTTCCTCTGTGCCTGCAACCCAAACTCATCTGCCCGTAGCACCCACCCATGGGCTCTGTTCTTAGAACTAAGGTCAGAAGGCAGATCTCCTGGCAACCTAACAACTATCTAAACGGTACCAGTTCTTATGCTCCTTGCACAACCTCATTTTTATTGCCCTCACTTTCCTCTTCACACTTTGAAAATTGCCACTTGACTTCTTAGAATATAGGACTCCCAGCTGATTTACCAGACTCGGAATTAGAGGGCTGACCAGCCTCGAAGGGGGGATCCCTCATCTTGCCCTGTGCTGTATACCTGAGTGTGACCCTGAGGAAGTTATCTGACTTCTGCAAACGTACTTGTGTGGATCCAGCCTCAAATAATATTTGTGTATTTAGTTCTCAGCAAAACCATAGTAATATTTTTTATTTTATTTATTTATTTATTTTTTAAAGATTTTATTTATTTATTTGACAGAGAGAGACATAGTGAGAGAGGGAACACAAGCAGGGGGGAGTGGGAGAGGGAGAAGCAGGCTTCCCGCTGAGCAGGGAGCCCAATGTGGGGCTCGATCCCAGGACCCTGGGATCATGACCTGAGCCGAAGGCAGACGCTTAATGACTGAGCCACCCAGGCACCCCAATACTTTTTATTTTAAACACAATGGGAAACTTCAGGCATTTTCTGTTCGCTTTGCTGTCCATTCCTAACCACTCCCCCCACCCTCATCATCCTATCCTTGGGGAACTGATATCTGGGCTCTGAGAGCAGTGGTTCCATTTTTGGCAGGCCTAACCACATGTCTTATATGGTGACTGGATGATTGGATAATAACATTACTATATGTAGATACTGTAATGATGACTGAGGAGTAGGATTTTGCTAATGGCATCACATACTCAATCTGTGAAATAAACAGGTTTAGTAGAAGAGATACTTTATGTGAACTGTGTTCTCCTGAACACACTATGGTTATTGTAATAGAGGATTCTGCACAGGCAGGTGATGGGGTGGAGTGGATGGGAGCCATGATCTCTAACTTGATGTCTTGATGGAAATCAGGGGAATCTTGTGCTTGGTCGGAAGACCTCAATGGAGGGCTTTATATCAGATGAATGACCATAGAGGAGAGGTCCGAAAAATATTACTTGGGGTATTCTAGACCCAGAGATACTCCATAGAGAAAGGGTTCAGATAAAGAACCTTGAAATTCAGCATATTAACGCCCCCTCTTGGAGGTTATAAGTGTATTAAAGGTCTTGAGAAATCTTGCAATGAAGAAACACAAATAAATTTGTTGAATTATGGTTTCCTAAGCCTTATTTAACCACCAAAACCTTTTCTTTTACAAATAATTCCAACTGCATTTGGAAAAGACTGCTTTGTACAGACCGTTTCTCAAGCTGCCTCAGTTTTCCCATCTGAAGTTTACCGGCATCTGAGTTTGATCTTTACGGGATGTTCTCCTTGGAGGTCATTTTTGAACTCACAAATATTTATTAACCTGGCCCATTTAAGTCATAGGTTATAAGAATTGAGACCGAATAAAGGATATTCTTTCTTGAAATTCCAGCACCGGATTAAGATTCCACTGTAATAACAAAGCATTTGCTCAAGGATTTCATTATTGGGTTAAGAACAAAAGGAAAGTGGATCTTGTTTTCCTTCTTCTGAGTGGGGATTTTTCTGTCGTTATTGATGCTGGATTATAACCTACACGTATTTACTGAGCCCGTTCTAGGCACTTAGGATTGTGGTAGGACTTGTAGTGGATGTAGAAGGAAAATGATGAACTGTCATTTTTCCCAAGGCACTTACAGGCTAACCAAACAATACCAATGAGAGAAAGGGTAAATGCCCCAAGCAGCGTTGCCCAGAATATGGCATAAGAATTAATCAAAAAGAAGAAATCAGTGGGTTGGAGTAGATGGGGAAGATTTCATAGAGTTAGCAGGACTTAGATATGGCAGGAAAGACTGGGAAGAATTTTTCAAAGATAAGAGGATAAATGGAATTCCAGGCAATAAAAAAAATCAACTCTTGACAAGAGGCCTCTGGGAAAATTCCTTTTCCTAGGGCCTGGGCTACTTCAGGAAAGTGTCACTGTGTAATGAGAGTGTCTTTGTTCATCAGAATTTTACTGAAAGTAGTTGAAACTTATGAACTTGAAATATAAAGCTGATTGATGCAACCGGATTATATGTCAGAGGTTTGAGTTTAGATACCAATATACACATTCAGTATCTACTAATTGAAGAGTAAGAGGGTAATTAGCTTTTATTTCTCTATATTTTTATAAAGACTGGTAAGTTGCTTGAGTAGGGGCCACCCGATCCTGGAATGGGTATTCTTAGCACTAGTCAGGACAACACCCAGCTTACTTAAGAGCTTGATAGCCCACTCTCTGGGGCAGTAGGACAACAGGGTCACAACTCATTCCTAATTGCCAACATTTAATAGTAGATGTGCTTTTTATCCTTCTGGCTAGACAAGGTTCAGTCTCCTTGGGACCCTAAGGGCTATTTGTCCCTGCTCCAGTTTCTTCATATTCAACATAAGCAGCTTCTTGCTTGACTGTTGGAAAACTGTAACCTGAACTTTCGTCTACACAGGGACCCTCCCCTTCTTCCACACTAGGGATTGGGAAGATAGAAGATGGTTTTAAAGTTTCCTTGCCTTTTATCCGTATGTTTCTTTGTATCTTCATAAAATCCCACTCATTTAAAAAGACTGTGCTTCTCAGCTTCACCCCAAAACCAGAAGGTTAAGTTCAGTGTTACTTAGAATAAGAAATGGATTATCTCCAAGTTCCCATTCACTAGCTATCTTCGCTCCATGCTTTCTTCTCCACTCCTTGGACCAAAATTTGACAAGAGAAAATGAGCAAGCCAAGACTAGTGGATTCCATCAAGGGCTGGTCCATGGCCCAGTGAATTGCTGATGGATGGAGGAGCTCTTCAGAATGCCAAGAACCGCCTGCCAGCTTGTAGACACCATCCACTCAAACAGGGCCATGCACCCTTGAGATGATTTCCAGCAGAAACAGAGCAGTGTAATGAGGACCAGAGATAAGATATACAAAGCCACTGACAAAATGCCTAGACTATGGTTGTTCATTAAATAATTCATTTCTTATAGTTATCATTATTATTAGAATCCTGGGATTGTGTCGACCCACCTATGAATAGTGCTGGCTCCAGAATGGCAAGCTCCACTAACTTTATAATATAAAATAAAAATATCAGAAGGCCATATTTTGAGAATGAACTATAGTCCTTTAGTATGATGCAACAGCTAAGAAAGGATGAGGTAGGTATGTGTGCACTAATGAGGAATGAATTTTAAAAAGCAAGTTGTAAAACAACATGAACAGTGTGATCACATTTTTGCTTTTAAAAACCAAAGCCCCATCTAATACATAGCTACCATTTAATGAGTTATTACTGTTTACCTAACACTGTGCTAAGTGCTTTTAAAACACTTACCTCCTTTCATGCTGACAATGGTGAGAAGGTGGCATTGTTACCAATGCCATTTTACAAATGCAGATATTGAGGCTTGGGGGAGGTGACGTAGCTTTCCCAGAGACACACATACAAGTAAGTGGTCTGATTCTAGTCTGTTCTAGAAGTCATGATGAAATTTAAATCTTCCTGCCTCAAAAAACACAGGAAGGATATACACTAGACTGTTATCAGAGGTTACATCTGAAGAGTGTGATGTGGAGGAGGGTGGAGGGGCATTTACTTTTTATTTTAAGTTCATATATTACTTTATATATTCACAACAGGTATATTTTACTTTTGTAGTTACAAAGACAGTCCTTTGCACAAAAGGCCAAATATTGTATGATTCCACTTAGATGAAATATCTATTTTTTTAAGATTTTATTTATTTATTTGAGAGACAGCAAGTGAGAGAGAGCATGAGTGGGGTAAAGGGCAGAAGGAGAAGCAGACTCCCCGCTGAGCAGGGAGCCCGATGTGGGACTAGATCCCAGGACTCTGGGTTCGTGACCCGAGCCAAAGGCAGGCAGACACTTAACTGACTGAGCCACCCAGGTGCCCTGAAATATCTAGAATAGGTAAATTTATAGAGTCAGAAAGTAGACTAGAGGTTACCCTGGGCCTGGAAGGAGGAGGGCATGGGAGTGATGGCTTAACAGATACAGTTTCTGTCTGGAGTGATGAAAAATGTAAATACACAGTGGGTGATGGTTGTGCAGCATTGCAAGTACAACTGATGTCCCTGAATTATACACTTAAAAATGGTTAAAGTGGTCAGTTTTATGTTTTGTGTATTTTACCACAATTAAAAAAAAATCCTTTGAATGGAAGTCTCTTGGTTTTTGGAAAAGTTTATAACCCTTATTTTTCTCATTTTGCCTATATGGCATTGAGTCTTACAGAGGCATGGCATCCCCCATGGTTCACAGGGCCAATGTGATGTAGCTGCAGCCTTACCTATTTATTCAGGTTTTTTCATCATTGTCTGTGAGTAGTGAGAACTACCTCCAAGCTTCCCTGTGTTGCCTGAAGACATAACTGTGATCAGCTCAGAGATCCCCTTGCCTTGTTAGGGTACCAAGGAGTGATCTAGTAAGATCTGAGAGATAGCCAGCATCATAATGGGAAGCATCTTACATTCTGCATTTGCCAAAGATGGGATTGGGTCCGCCTGCAGAGGTTTTATTTAACCAACTGAGCCACCCAGGTGCCCCAGCAGAGGTTTTATTTAAATGAACCAGGCTCCCAAATGGAGGATCAGAGAACAGTCACTCATCTATCCATCCATCCGTCCGTCCACCCATCCATCCATATGTCCATTGTACATCCATTCTGTTAACAGAACTTTAAGGAACACCAACTACAAGCTGGACCCTTGGCCAAATCCTGAGTATTAAGAGTCCCATTTCTCATAAGATGTTGTCAATCAGCATAATGTTACATTGAAGACATTAGAATAGGCATTTAGGATCATGGCTTCTTCTGTCATCATTTTTACTCACTTGCTGTGTGACTTCAGGCAAATTCCTTCTCTGAGCCTCTAAAATGATTTAGGACTTGCCCTTAAGCTCTCAGATGTGCAGATTCTGTTCATATAGTTAGTATCAAGCCATTCACAAACATTTTCTGATAAATTTACAAGTCTGCGATCATGAGCAAGACACACATAAATTGAAATTATGCTCACACCAGTAGAAAATGATAAGAGTTGTTGCTGTCCCAGGCAGCATTTGAGTGCTTAATATTGGTAACAATGATAATAACAGGGAAAGTATAAGCATTTGCACATATAGAAGGAATATGTGAGTGTGATTTATAGAATTGAGCTAAAGAATAGTTGTTCATCTGTGAAAAGATTTTATAAACACCAAATGGAAAAACATGTTCAGCTTCCCTGCAAATGGCATGAAGGAGTGTTCAATAATGAGTAAATATACTTTTTTGTGGTATGTGTGTGTCTTTAACAAATATTGACCTGTCCTTTACTGTTATATTTCAAAACGTGAGTAAATCAAAATAAGGTGTGTTTTAAGGGACTCTCTTGTTTTATTATCTGTCATTTAATTTTTAATACCTAAGTGACAGCTGATATATTACCTAATCAAAAGAAGAGAATTATACATTGCACATAATCAGTTATTTTTGCCATATCACTGAAATTAGACTTACAGATGAGGAAAATAAATAAGATGAACTTTAAAAATGAAAATGCTTAGCCTTTGGAATTTTAGTTGACAGCTTTTGAAAATTAAATTATAAGTCAAGTCCTGATAGGTTTGATATCTTCTTTGCAGCTTTGCCGATGATGTATTGCCGCTTTAATGGAATATCATTTATCATCTGATAATAACAAATGTAGTATTTCTGAGCTTGTCATCTCTTCTGTGATGACAAATAGTCCAACTTGTAGCGGTGATAATGGAATTTTATAATGATCTGTCCTAAACTGACTCAACTGCAGCCTTAGCTATTTTTCTTAAATCTCATAATGCCTATTACATGTAGATTACAACAGTCCGCGCCTCCCATCTGAGCGCTGGAGCCGATCAATGAATCCAGATTTTAGGCAAACAGCCCAAAAGTATTGAATAATATTTACTTGTTTATCAAAATTATCCCTCCTAGGCTAATAAGAGAGCTTGTCAGAGGCTGTCGGAAATGGCAAAGTATAAAACACAGAGGATAAAAAAGGTGACGAAAACTCTGTTTATCTCTTAAACAGTAGGCAGTGCATTCAGTTGGCCGTTCTACTCGTCCAATCCATCATTTCACAGAGATTTATTTAATGGGGGCCCAGTGCTGGGAACACGGGTTAGAGATCCCAGTCGCCCCTCCACTTTATCTTGAAGTAGGATTTATTTTATGTCTTAACTCTTGGCTCGTCTCGTATCATTGCCTTGTCGCACGTCTGCATTCTATAGTCCAAATCACTTGCCCTCTTGACTTTTCTGAAACTTCCAGTCAGCCCGAGGCATCATGGAAAGCCGGGGTTTGGAGGATATGGGCTTCTTGAAATACCCTATTGATAAGTGGGTGTAACTGTAGCAGCCATGATGCTCTGAAGTCTGCCTCACAAAAATGGACCTGATCAATATAATCAGGAGAGTCCAAGTGGATCTTGGAGGGTGCAGTATTCCACATTGCAGATCTGATTTTCACCCTCACCTGAGCAGAGGTGATCTTCTGTCTGTGGTCATAGCAGGCCACTAGCCTATGTCAAAGGCACAGGCCCCTGTGAAGGTCTGTTTTGACACCTTGACACGAGGGAGCTGAACGGAATAAAGGACAGGGAGTACTGTTAATGCCATGGACTGATATGCAAACTGATGCCTGGCAGGTATGGCGTGTTTACCTGGTGGGGACAGACAAAGGTGATAGGAGGGAAGTATGCATTTCTGGTGAGCTCTGATGACCAGGCCAGAGGGGACATTTCAGAGCTACTCAGTCATTGCCCATGTGTTTCAATGTCATGGCAGATGTCTTCTTCAGTGAAGTTTCACTCTAGCCCCAACCAAAGTGCCTCACGCCTTCCTTCATATTCTGGACTTTTCTATGGGATTTCTTTTTGAGAGAGATTATTCACACAGCGGTGGGGGACCTGCATTGGGGCTGCCACGAAGCCTGGGTCTCCCTCCAACTTCCTTGGGTCTCCACTTCCTCCTGCTTCTTTCCTTTCCTCTCTCTTCCCTTCTCTGTTTCTTTTCTCTCCCTGCCCTTATTCTCCTTAACATTTCCTTTATACAAAGAGTCACAAATTAAGAAGCTATAGGACCAAGTAAATAAGAAAACAGGGCAACAGGAGAATTAGAGGCCTCATCTAAAGAACACCCCAAGTCCAGCCAATTGTTGCCAGATGGAAAGACCAGCCCCAGGTAGCCAGATTGAAAAGCTTTTCAAGAGAAGCTGGAAATCTGTTTTTTTTTTTTTTAAGGTTTTATTTATTCATTTGAGAGAGAGAGAGAGCATGAGCAGAGGGAGGGGGCAGAGGGAGAGAGAGAAGCAGACTCCCCACTGAGCAGGGAGCCAACGTGGCGCTTGATCCCAGGACCCTGAGATCAACACCTGAGCCGAAGGCAGACCCTTGATTGAGCCACCCAGGCGCCCTGGGAAATCTGTTTTTTATATTAAAACCATACTTTGAAATATTGAAAACACTTCAATTAAAAAAATATTGTGGGGGCGCCTGGATGGCTCAGTGGGTTAGCCTCGGACTCTTGATTTCGGCTCAGGTTATTATCTCAGGGTCCCGTGATGGAGCCCCTTGTCAGGCTCCACGCTGGGTGTGGAGCCTGCTTAAGATTCTCTCTTTCCCACTCCTTCTTCACCCCCCACTCTCTCTCTCTTAAAAAAATTATTGTAGTACCTAAAAAAAATTGAATTCCAAAAAACTGAATTTGTGAGCTGTGGTTGACATACTCTGCGTGGGTGACCTTTTTCTACTCTGATGACATTCAAGTACCCACCAGTCAGAAACCAGTGTCCCCAGGTATGTATGATCAGCTTCTCAGTCTCTCTTGTCTTTTTCTATCTATATTTCCAAATGTCTGCCAGATGTTTCACACACATTTCAAGCTTAGAGACAGTATAGGAATATTGAGAGAGAGTCTTGGTTTAAATGGAGGGCTTACTTCAAGGAGAGTGGAGACTGAGAGCAAGTAGGTTGGGGTGGGGGTGGATTTTTAGGAAACTTGGGTGATAAGAAGGGAATATCAACTCATTAAGCAACTGGGAGCCATTGTAAGTTCCCTTACAATGTAGAGTAACGTAGTGGGAAGGGAACTTTAGGAAGATGACTCTAGGATTACATATGGAAGAGAGGAAATGAAAGCAGGGAGAAGTGAAGGGGGTCCAGTGAGGATTGGACCAGACCTTCAGCAGTAGGGATGGAGATGGGGGTGTGAAATGAGAGAAATTTAGAAGGCACAGAGGATGGGATTTGACATATTTAGCATGGAGAATTAAACATCGGGAAAAGACTGATGAGAAGTCTGGTGGAAATGCAGCAGCTGGGCAACGGAGCCCTCTGGTAGGGGAGGTAAAATAGCTGCCCTCACTGGATTGGAACTCCCTTCATCTGGGTTTTCCTGGAGTGCTCCACTGATCTGAGTCGATTATACTATAGGCCTTAGGTAGGAAAAGCCTTTACATCTAGTGTTTTGCATGTGGGGAGCCTCCTTAGAGCCAGGAACTTTTGGAGGGGCAGGAACACAAAGATGAATAAGATAAAAATTGCTGCCCATGAAAAGCTCCAAGCCCATAGGAAGATTAATGGTATAGATCTCAGTGGAGAGAGAACTAGACTGACCTGGGGGAAATCATACAACGTTACTTTACCTTATTTTCTTCATTTGTAAAATGGGCATAAATCCTTCCCTCCCTAACTGGTTGAGTTGCTGTGTTATAGTGAGCAACCATCCCAGTCTGCACAGGACTGAAGTGTTCCCTAGGATGCAAGACTTTCAAGGCTGAACCCAAGAGAGTTCTGGGCAGACTGGGACCTTGGTAATCCTACGGGAAGCAAAACAGTACAACAGATGTGGCAGTCCTTTGGAAAATACAAATACCCACCAACATGTGAGATGGTGCCGCTTGCTAGGAATGCTTTCTAGGTGTGCTGGACCACGGTGGGGCAATTCTGATCTGAAAACAGATACACAGGTCATTGAAATCCAGTCACAGATGCTGGCTGGCTTTTCCGGTATCTCTCATAGATTTATGTAATTTTATCTTTCTCTCCAAATGTCAGATAATGGGGTATTTGGAATTTGAGTAGTACTTCTGCATTTTGACTGAAAGTTATTTATGAAGAATTAAATCAGTTAAAAAACCTGGTGACTTTCCCCCCTGAAAAACAATGTCCTAAATCAAGGATGAAGATGATTTTTCCTGTTGTCTGGAAAACTACCAATTTTCTGGATAACCCAGGGTAATATAAAAACTTTCCATCTGGGTGCATCTGGGTGGCTCAGTCAGTTATGCATCCGCCTTAGGCTCAGGTCATGATCCCGGGGTCCTGGGATTGAGTCCCCCCATCGGGTTCCCTGCTCAGCTGGGAATCTGCTTCTCCCTCTCCCTCTGACCCCCCATTGTCTCTCAAGCCTCGGGGCTTATATATAATATAAGGGGATGGGGATAATATATATTAAATAAATTAAATAAATATATATTAAATAAATTAGTTATATAAATTAAATAAATAAATAAATAAAATAAATAAATTAAATCTTTATTAAAAAAACCTTACCACCTGTATGGGTTTTAAATTTATTTTTATAATGACTTTGAAGCCCTATTCCTATGGCCTTTGTGTTTAAAAAAATATGGTCTTGTCAGCCAAATTTCCAGAAATAGTGAAGCGAAAGAAAGAAAAGAGGAAACTTAGAAATGTTGGTCAGTGACATCATAGTTGTATTATTAAAAGACAATTGTGATCTTAAGAATTAATAAATGAACAACCTCTTTTTTGTTTGTTTTCTTCTTTCTTTTAATTGAGGTATAGTTGACAGATAATGTTATATTAGTTGTAGGTGGACAACTGCACTTTATGCTGTGCTCATTACAGGGTAGCTACCACCTGTCAGCATACAACATTGTTACAGTATCATTGACTCTGTGCTGTACTTTTCACCCCGGTGACTTCTGGCAATCATCAGTTTGTTCTCTGTATTTATGGGTCTGTTTCTGCTTTTTGTTTGTTTGTCTATATAATTTTGACGATGACACCATCAAGAGGGAGGTCGGAGCAAATAGCATTGCCTGTTACACCCAACAGCGATGACACAGTCTGGAAGCATAACATTGGCATCTCTGAATAACATGAAATTTTTGGGGAGCTTCTCAATTAAGTCCACACCTGAGAACACTTTCCGTGTTTTATCAGAGAGGAGATCAGACTTCAGTAACTAGCTAGAAAGAAAGAGGAGGCTGTTTTAAGGTCTGTTACCATTAAGATCTCTCCAGAGAGTCTTGTGCTGAATCCTGGCTTTTCTACAACTTTCTAGTTACCCCGTTGTGGTTTGCTTAGATATGGAAGATTCTACCTGTTCAGTGTCTTTCCTGCTGGAATATTAATCATGATACAGCCCAAGCTCTGTTTCACAGGCCTTCTAAACCTGTTCTGTCAATAAGTATGTGTAGAGAAGGTTCACCAGATTAGGTGCAGTGGGAGATGCCAGAGGATATAGCCTGGCTCTTGTCCCAGAAGCTTTCCACCTAGGTGGGAAACTGGATCTATACCTCTGGGAAATTAAATCATCCAAGGTTAAGTGCCAGATAATCTGTACAAACCAAAAAATTCTGTGATAGTTCAGGGGAGGGGACACAGAAGGCTTACAAGATAGAATCTGAAAAGGGGAGCTTTGGGTACCCTCCTGGCTAGAGAGAAGCCATGTGCCTGCCTTTTTCCTCCTAGAGCAAGGGAGGGACAGCTCAGAGATCACTCTCTGTCTCAGGTGCAGCCCTAGCCATGAATCAAGTCTAATTCAAATTGTCCTATCAGTGCATTTTTCATCATGGGCTGGGAATGACATTCCTCACTTGGTAACTTATGGACCCACACCACGATGTTGGCATCCCTATAATCTTATTGTGTAATTTACTTCAACATTTCTTTCACAGTGGGTAAGTTGATATATATATATATATATATATATATATATATATATATATATATATATTTTTAACTTTTTCTCTTGGTATAGTTGAGGGAGCCCACTTGGAACCCCAGAATTAATATGAAGATTATTTTAAACTGAAGACATTGGAGATTCAGCAGATGCTGAAAGAAGTGTTACTGGAGCTTCCCTTATCTGACTAAAAGCAGCAACTTTTGGGAACTAAAGCTGCCATAAATTCAGGGTGGATCTACTCCCAGAAAGGATAATACAAATAAAACCTACCCCAAATTCCTTCTTTGGGGGAGTTTTATGGCCCTGAAGGAAGCAGACCACTCATACTTACAGAGACAAATCTTATCAGAAACTGTCATCTTTTATTGAGATAGAATGGATATATAACATTATATTAGTTTCAGGTGTATGACCTAATGATTCGATATTTTATATATATTGTAAAATGATCACCACAATAAATCTAGTTCGCATCCGACGCTATACAGTTACAATTTTTTTCTTGTGATGAAAACTTCTAAGATTTACTCTTAGCAACTTTCAAATATACAATACATTATGTTAACTATTGCCACCATACTTACATCACATCCCCATGACTTATTTTATTTTTATAGCTGGAAGTTTGAACACCTCCAACATGGGGCTCAAACTCACGACCCTGAGATCAAGAGTCGCAAGCTCCACTCCCTGAGCCAGGCACCCTGGCAGTTTGAACTTTTTAATCCTCTTTACCCACTTCTCCCACCGCCCCCAACACCATTGCCCGTCCTCACCTCTGATAACCACCAGTGTGTTCTCTATATACATGAGCTTGAGTTTCTTTGTTTTTGCTTTTTATTTTATTTTATTGCTTTTTATTTTATTTTTTTCTTTCTATTTTATTTTTTGATTTCACAAATAAGAGAGATTATATGGTATTTGTCTTTCTCTGACTTCTGCCACCTAGCATAATGCCCTCAAGTTCTATCCATGTTGTTGCAAATGGCAAGATTTCTTTCTTTCTTATGGCTGAATAATATTTTATTATATATAATGTTTTATATATAATAAATATATATTAAATAAATTAGTTATATAAATTAAATAATATATAATACTGTATTTTATTATATATTATAATATTTTATTGTATACATGTGTGTGTATATATATATGCATATATATACATTTTCTTTATTTATTCATCTATCAATGGACATTAGTTTGCTTCCATATCTTGGTGATTGTAAAAAATACTGCAGTGACTATGGGGGTGGGGACATATATCTTTTCCAGTTAGTGTTTTTGTTTTCTTTGGATAAATATCCAGAAATGGAATTGCTGGATCATATGGTAGTTCTATTTTTAAGCCTGCAGAAACTTTCTTATCTCTTGTTTGTTCTCCTAAAAACCCATTTTTTATCTAAAGAAACCCATTTGTTCCTCCCACAGGAATCTTTTCTCCTCCCTCCCTTTTCCCTACTAAATAAGTCTCAAATTCTAACCACCTCTTTGAGTTACTCATCACTGAGCACTCTTGGGCATATGCATGTTGCCCATGTAAATTAACTTTTTTCTCCTGTTAACCTGTCCTTTATCAATTTAATTTACAGGCCCCCAGAAACTAAACCTAAGAGGGTAGAGGAAAAGTTGTTTTTCCTCCCTGACATTGCAGTTATAGGGTTTTTTTCCAAATGCAAATTGATTATGTAACAATTAAAATACAGGATACTTTGGCAGTGTGCTGGAAAATCATGATGGGGGGTGGTGGTGACGAATAATAAATACTCCTTCCAGGTGTGGAGTGTTTGGTGTAAGTACCATCTCACTGACCTTCACAACAGCCTCATGCAGTATCTGTAAGATGGGGATAAAAAGTGGTCATATGTATGTACTCACTCCCTCCCCCCAACCTTGGCCTTGTGAGAAGAGGTCTCTACCAGCTGGTCCTGCACCTGCCCCTCTTCTTGTGATGTTTGTGGGTATAGGTGAGGCAGAGAACTGGAGAAGTGAGCCAGTCTGGGTGGTTTACTGGAGAGGTGCCTGCTGTGGGAAGGGGGAAGTAAGGACTCAGGGAGGGAGCAAGGAGGAGAGGAAAGGAGGAAAAGAGGAGTGAGAGAGTTGAGTCTCCAGAGAGCTGGGATTTGGGAGGGGGAAATGAGGTTGAGGACAGCTGCTCTTTGTGAGAGGTACTAGGAGAGAGATGGGGAGAGAAGTTTCTAAGTTTTATAAATGTCTGGATGGAATTCTCTGGCATCTCCTTGTGAGATGTAAGTAAAGCATGGAGTCATCTTTCAGTACCGTTCCACTGTGAGACTGATCCTTTTTAAAAACGTGATATTGTGCTTAGCCTGACCGCAAGGCAACTTTGTGCGGGTCACACAAAGAATTACTTCCCTCAGTTCATAAATGTACGGAGGGGAAGTGACTTCCCTTGGTAGGAGAGCTGGCCTCTGAATCCCTTTCCGACTGGCTGCCCAGTGTTCCTTCATGCTTCCCCACGGTCTGTGCATCAGAGCCTCTAATAATCTAAACTGATGAAGCAAGGCAAACTCTTTTTTCATGTGGAAATTTCCCATTAAAAAAAAAAAACCCAGATAGACAAACAATTTTATCCTTGTGAATATTCCCAAATACTCTCCCTCCAAAATTTCAACCTTCCCTCCCCACTCCACTTTCCTGGTCTCCTGTCTGTCTCTTTCTCTTTTCTTTCTTCCCACCTTATGTGTACATTCTCTACTAAAACTATATTCCAAATATATGTTTCTGGTGGATCAGGAACTCTAAAGAAAGCATCAGAACACAGGAAAAAAAAAAACAAAGAAGCCCCAGAAAAACAAAAACAAACAATGAGAAACAGACAAAGCTGGAATATTATTGAGCCATAAAAAAATAATGAAATCTTGCCATTTGCGACAACATGGTGGGACTTTGAGGGCATTATGCTAAGTGAAATAAGTCAGAAAAAAACAAATACCATATGATCTCTAAAAAACGAAACAAAACAAAAAACCCAAACCAAAAAAACAACACACACACACACACACACTCATGCAAACCCAGCTCATGGATATAGAGAATAGATTGATGGTTGCCTAAGGCAGAGGGTGGAGGGTAGGCAAAATGGGTGAAAGAGGTCAAAAGGTACAAATTTCCAGTTATAAAATGAATATGTCACAGGGATATAATATACTACACAGTGACTCGAGTTAATAACACTGTATTTCATATTTAAAAGTAGCTGCAAGAGTAGATCTTGAAAGTTCTCATCACAAGAAAAAAAAATTGAAACTATGTATAGTGATGGATGTTAACTAGACTTATTGTGGTGATCATTTTGTGATATATACAAATATAGAATCATTACTTTGTACTCCTGAAACCAATATAATGTTATGTCAATTTTACCTCAATCTACAAAGAAAGGAAATGGACAAAGCTGTGTTCTAATGCTGACTGCAGTATTTATTAATTGTATGACTTCGGAAAAGTCACTCAAATTTTCTCAGCTCAGTTCCCTCAAGTGTAAAATGGATCTAATGGTAGCACATCTCAGGGTGCTGGGAGAATTCAGTGAAGGAAGTCACGTAGGGTGCTTAGCCCGGTAGCTGTCATAAGCACTCAATAATTACTGGTAGGTAAACATGGGTGCACTGTCCTCCCTCCCCACCCCCACTACCCCACTGGTCTATTATTATTGCCATTGCTGTTGTTAACTTTGTCCCTCCCTCCCCTCCCACCAACTCCCATCTGACTCAGAGTTCATACAGGATGAAAGGGTGCTCCTTCTCCATCAGTCTGGTAACTTAAAGGGCAGGCAGCCCACACTGCTCAAGGATGAAGTTTGCTCCATGCAGCCTCTGGGCCCTCCCTCACCACGAGGGCTGGCCCCTGGGCACAGCATTACTCTGATTTAACCTCTGTCAGCAAACATTCCTGGCTCCCGGCAGGCTTGTTTCCATCAGTGCCCAGAGCCTGGCCTTGCCCCTGATCTCAACAGGCAACCAGAGCAGGGCCTCTGTGCTCCTTTGGTCTCTGAATATCTGTTTTGCTGTTAGCCAAGAACAGATGTTCGGAGTAGAGGGGCTCCCCTCCACCCTCCAGCCATGCAGTGAGCTTCTTTCCCCTGAGGGCCAGTGCCTGCCCTGAGATGCCAGAAGAGGTTCAGCAGTAGGCCTCCTACCTCTTTCACCTATTCCCACCATCACACAGACATAAATGCTTAGAGATGGGCAAGCAGGCCCCTGCCCTGGCCTTGCCTTCAGGGACCTTCTTCCTTCGGGACACCATGCTGGAAATGTTCTAAGTATCCCGCCTATGCCTGTGATTAATCGGGTTGGGTGCCCATGTCAGGTTGGGATTCACATGGACCCAGTCTGGGTTCTACCCCTACAGGGCACTCTCTGACCTTCTACTTGCTGAGCTCTATATGTGGGCTCAATTGATGGTCTTACTCCTAGGAAGGTAGCCTGGAAGTTGATTGCCCCTGCTTCTGGCACAGTATTTGTTTTTTTGTTTTGTTTTTGTTTTTAAAGATTTTATTTATTTATTTGACAGAGAGAGATACAGCAAGAGAGGGAGCACACGCAGGGGGAGTGGGAGAGGGAGACCAGGCTTCCCGCTGAGCAGGGAGCCCGATGCAGGGTTCGATCCCAGGACCCTGGGATCATGACCTGAGCCGAAGGCAGACATTTAACGACTGAGCCACCCAGGCACCCCCACAGTATTTGTTTTTATAGGATCACATGAGATCCTGCAGCCAAAATGGTGCTGACACCCTGATTTTGGTTTTTTTTTCTTCCACTCTGATTTTGAATGACTCTCACATCAGGCATAGGAAAACATAGCCCTGGGCTACAAACAATCCACAGCAGACCTGTGGGCTTAGTCACACATGTAAGCCATGCACAAATTATCCATAGCCCCTGAAAGTGGCAGCCTCCAACCCTAACACAAAATTAGTCACCCTGTCCCCTCCATAAGCTCCCCACCAAGTGTCAGGGGTGGTCACACTTATGTCCCTAGAATGTTGCTCAGCATTGCCGTTGGATCCTTCCACATGTCCTTTCTTGCCTCCTATGGATGTGGCAAAGTTATGCCCTCCCAGGTCATTCTTAAGCCACACCAGACAAGAGATGGAACATAGCTTCTACTAAAAGGATCTCTCATTCTTCTTGCTCTGGCCATAGACCCCTCACCTACCCTCCCTCTCTGGTGGGGATGTGGGGGCAGCCAATATTAAAAGCAGTCATATTTGGGGTGCCTGGGTGGTTCAGTCAGTTAAGCATCTGACTCTTGATTTCAGCTCAGGTCATGATCTCAGGGTCATGAGATCAAGCTTCGCATTGGGCTCCATGCTAGGCATGGAGCCTGCTTAAGATTCTCTCTCTTCCTCTCCCTCTGCCCCTCACCCCCTCTTCCTCTCTAAAGAAAAAAAAGCAATCATATTTTATGAGCACTGAGTAATCTATAGAATTGTTGAATCATTATATTGTACACCTTGGACACTAATATAACAGTGTATGTTAATTGTATTTGAATTAAAAAAAAGCAACCACATTTTGGAAATGCAGCAATTTCAATCTATAGAGCTCAAGAGAAGACATAGGTGAGGTGGAAGATGTGTTGTTCTGCTTTTTGCCCAAAACATTTAGAACAAATTTAACATGATCAGAGCACTGATTATTGTACACATTATTCTGTATACTTTGGGGAAGACTTCCATTTGTAGGTCATCATTAGCGAAGCTCACTAACGAACTTTGAGAGAGACATTGCAAGCCATTGGGGGGGGGGTCACATGGCTGATACAGCCTCATGAATAATGTTGTAACTCATATTAAATAGAAAGTATTAGGGACAGCAGCTAGGTAAACATCTATATTGTTTCAGTACAGACAGGTTGGGAGGAGCCATGAAGAATGAAGAATGACAGTGTTGTTATCTTCTTCCTGTAGCAGAGATTTAAAATTAACTAAGAATGGTGCATTTGATAATAGAAAACACAGAGAGTTGGTTCCTGGATCTAGACAGGAAAAGTTGATGCCTACACACTAGGAAGAATCTTCACATGCATTGATTTGATAATAAACAAATACATAAATATCTCTTTTCTACTCATTATTCTACATCATCCTAGATAAGCCACTATATCTCACATGGGCCCATGAATTTTATAATGCATTAGAAAAAATCAAGTAGATTGCATAGACAGGGACACTACAAAAAACATTTGTCCAGTGCTGCACACACATTAGGGGTGGGCCTGCCTTGGAGTAAATGAGGGCAACTCAGATGAACTGCCTGGAAAAAAGTCATTTTTAGGAATGAACGTTCCTAATCTCATTAAATTCTTCTACTATCTCTTTGTGGTGTTAACACTATCTCCATACACAGACACCCACAGACACCCACAGACACACCCCCACACACACACACCCACACCCCCCCCACACACACCCCACACACACAGAGTATGTAAGTCTCCCTCCTCTGTACACACACATCCTGTAATGTGTAAGCTGGACATGAGTGCTTGCTTGCTCTGTGAAGAAAGGAACAATTGTACACGGGCCTAAACACAAAGAGGGCATATAATAAAATGTGTTAAATGAGTGAATAAATGTTGAATGCTTGCTAGTGCTTCCTTTAATTGATTAATTAGTTGGTTAGTTAGCTAATTAAGCCCTGTTGAGCGTCCTGTGACATTGTTCCCATATAATTTTAAGTCATTCATTATTGCTGTGAGAATAAAAGTTGTCATTCTTTTCTTGCTCTTGATGCCTCTACAGAGAAAACATTAGAATTCTGAAGCTGCCTCTATCAAGTACCACTCACCTGATCAAAAATAATACCCAGATATTTTGCTGATTGGCCTTGTGTTGACTTCCCTGACAGAAAGGGAATTTGGCATATGTTGCTGGTCTGCTGGACCCTCAATACCTTTTCCCACTCCTAAATGATGTCTGGAATTTCCACCATTAGTGCTTCATTTCATTGACTTGACTGAAGCAGGCCCATGGCCCTCCAATATGAATAAAGTTTCTCAAGGATAGTGAGTACATTGAGCCAGAGCAATATGAACACTTGGGTTTGAATTTCCTAAGAATAAGTTATGTCAGAGGGAGTGAGTGAGAGAATGTGGGTGCTGGCATCTCAGATGGGGAACTAACATGGCTGAGGCTGAGGCACTGTAGCCAAACATGGACCATTTAAACAATTTATATTCTGAAGCTTTCTGTTTTTGTATGGATGACATATTGCTTAGGTATTATGTCATAATATAAATTAGAGTCATAACTTATAAATATTAGATTATACTTTTTAACTCTTACTAACACTTATGTTAGTAAGTTTTAATTAAGTATTATAACTTAGGGTTACCCTAGACATTGGCCCTTCAGATATCACCTCTATCATTCTTGCTATGTCTGTAAATCCCTGTGCTCTCTCTCATGAGTTGTATAACTGTTTCAATTTTTGTTCCTGAATGCTAATTCCTATCTTTATAATACCAAAGTTGATTATGAGAAGTAATAATAAAAATATGTGTATAATAATAAAAATACTGCAGTATGTGTATGGAAAACATGAGTTGTGTGATAACTATACTTAAAGCAATTTTAAATCAAATCCTTCTTTATGACTTAGCTTTGACCTAAGCAGCAGTATCTACAAATTCATGAGTTTGAAGTACATCCCTCCTCACTGCCCAGATCATAACTTTGATGTATGTTTTATAATGCATCAAAATAAACATATCATTTAACTTTAAACAGTTTATTAATATGACTGACATTTTAAATCATCTTGAGTAGCATTAGGGGTATGTGTTCCATGCTTGGAAAACACTGTTTCAGTTGTCCCTGTGGAGGATTGTGCTATTCAAAGAGATCATACCTGTGAAGTTATGCCTTTTTTTTTTTTTTTCAAATTTATGCCCATAGGTGAGTGTGCTGGTGGTGGTGGAGGAGGGAAGGACCGAGAACTTAAGAAGCTTGAGCTGTACTTCTAGTTCTGCCACAGAACTTCTGAGTAACCTTGGCCAAGTCCCTTTCCCTCCCTGGGCCTCAGTTTCTCCATTTACCCAGTGAAGAAGGGATGGGGCCCTCCAAGGCTTCCTATCCATGACCCTGTAGATCACTTGATTTCTCTACAGTTAAGTCAAGTATGTTTAAGTAAGCAAGCCACCTCCTGCTTGCCTCATCCGGCCTCTTATCTTAATAAGTAATGAGTGTGCCAAGGGCTGACAATGACATATTTTGAAAATAGTCTTAATGCATAGCTGGCAGAGGACCTGTTGGGCGTTGACAAATTACACAAACAGAGATGATGAGGAATGCATCAAATATTAACGGCCCCAGGGCCCAGATGGTAATGGAGAACTTACCTGTATCTTACATAAGCCTACTCATGTTCAGCTGAAGGGAACATTTCTTTTCAGCCTCAAGTGGAAAGCTGGCTTCCAGGAAAATGGAGAAGAAGCCAGAGTTGGTTTTTGCAGACCCTTGACTTGGGTTTAATTTATTCCTGGAGAATATTTGAGAGTCAAGCTCTTTTAAGTGGACCTTCTCATTCCCTATATGAATGTTATAAATTGGATTTCTGTTCCTGGATGCTGATTTCTATTTTAAAAGTACAAAATTGACTATGAAAAGTATTGAAAACCAATAACGAGGTATAAGCATATATACTCTTGGAAACATGTGCTGAGAACATAAACCCTAAATATTTTAATATAAAAGCAAGAATGTTTCTTATGGGAGATTTTTCAACATAAGCTTGATTGATTGCATCTTTTTAAACATTAGTCCAATAAAATTTAAGCCATTTTTCCAGTAACTCTTTAAACAATCTGTCCCTCCAAGTGCCTTTGAACCGAGTTCAAAATCAAAGTGATGGAGTCCGAAATGTTCGCTGATGATTTGAAGAGGCTGAGTCCCCAAAGTGGATTTTTCATCAGTATCTCTTGACTCTTCAATGTAAGTGAGATCCTGAAAGTTCTTTACCGTGAGCAAATAACAATATTCTAGCCCAGGTAGGTTTACCAGATTTGCAAATAAGAATATAGTATGCATCGTTAACTTTGAATTTCACATGGACAAAAGAATATGTTTTAGTATAAGTATGTTCCATGGAATATTTGAGACATAATAAAAAGTATTTATTGTTTATTTGATATAAAAATTTAACTAGGCATCTTGTATATTTTTGGCAACCCTAAACCCAAAGGTTGACAAATGTTTTTGTTAAGGGCCAGGTAGTAAATACTTTAGGCTTTATGGGCCATAGATAACTATTTAATTCTACCACAGCCACAGAAAATGCTTAAATGAATGAGCATGACTGTGTTCCAATAAAATTTTATTTGTGGACATTAAAATTTGAATTTTATAAATTTCCATGTGTCATGAAATATTATTATTCTTTTTTAAAAATTCTTTTTCTCAATCATTTAATAATGTAAAAACCACTGTGACCTTGCAGCCATAAAGCAAACAAACAAAACAAAACAAACAAACACTTCATATGCCAGGTTTGGCATAGGTTTACTTTGTCATCCCCTGTAAAACCTTTAAAGATATAGCCACTGTTTTAGCCAGTTCAGGTTGCTAGAACAAAGTACCATAGACTGGGTGGCTTATCAACAACAGATATTCTGAAGGCCAGAAGTCTGAGATCAGGATGCCAACTTGTTTGGGTCTGGGAGAGCTCTCTCCCTTGTTTGCAGATGGCCATCTTTTTGCTGTGTCCTCACATGATGGATAGAGGGCTAAATAGCCCTCCTAGAAAACTAATCCTATTTATAAGGGCTTCACCCTCATGTCTTAAGTACCTCTCAAGGGCCCCACCTCCAAATAGCATCACATTGGAATTAGGATTTCAATATATAAATACTGGGAGGGACAAAACATTCAGTCCCGTGAAACCATCATCTAAGTTTTTGGAGTTACCACTGATTTCATGGTAAAGATTGCTCATCAATTTAGAGCTGTCTATGTTCTATAGTAGCCATTAGTCACTTGTGGCTATTGAGCATTTGAAATGTGGCCAATTAGAAATGAGAAGTACTGTTAAATATAATATACACCAGACTTTGAAGACTTCATATAAAAAAAAAAAAAGGATTGAAATGAAGAAATAGAAAATATGAACAGATAAATTACTAGTAAGGAGATTGAATCAGTAACCAAATTTCCCAGCAAAGAAAAATCCAGGATCAGATGGCATCACTGGTAAATTATACCAAATATTCAAAGAAGAACTAATACCAATCCTTCCCAAACTCTTCCAAAAGATATAAGAGGAGGGAATACTTCTAAACTCATAAGTCCAGCATTACCCTGATACTAAAGCTAGACAGGACACTACAAGAAAAGAAAATTACAAGCCAGTATCCCTAGTGACTATAGATGCAAAAATGCTTAGCAAAATATTAGCAAATCAAATTCAACAATATATTAAAAGGATCCTACACCATAATCAAATGGGATTTATTCCATGGATGCAAAGATGGCGAATCAATAAATGTGATGCACCATGTTAACAAAATAAAGGACAAAAAATCATATGATCATTGCAACAGATTAATAAAAAGCATTTGACAAAATTCAACATACATTCATGATAAAAACAACTCTCAATAGACTGGGTATAGAGGGAATGTACGCCAATATAACAAAGATCATCTATGACAAGCCCACACCTAACTTCATATTCAGTGGTGACAAACAAGACAAAGATGCCCACTCTCACTACTTTTATTTAACATAGTACTAGAAGTCCTAGCCAGAGCAATTAGGCAAGAAAAAGAAATAAAATGCACTGAAATTGGAAAGGAAGAGGTAACAATGTTTCTATATGCAGATGACATGATTTTATACATAGAAAACTCTGAGGACTCCACCAAAAAACTGGTTAGAACTAACAAATGATATCAGGGAAGTTGTAGGACACAAAATCAATATACAAAAATCTGTTGTGTTTCTATACACTAACAACTAGCAGAAAGAGAAATTAAGAAAACAATCCCTTTTATAACTGCATCAAAAAGAATAGAATATTTAGGAATAAATTATCCAAGGAGGAGAAAGATCTGTGCACTAAAAATTAAATACACTGATGAAAAAAATTGAAGAAGACAGAAATAAATGGAAAGATATTCCATGTTCATAGATTAGAAGAATTAGTAATGTTAAAATGTTCATGCTATGCAAAGCAATATACAAATTCAGTGCAATTCCTATGAAAATTCCAATGGCATTTTTCACCAAAATAGGAAAAATATACTAAAAATTTGTACAGAACCTCAAAAGACACCCAAAAGCCAAAGCAGTATTGAAAAAGAACAAAACTGTGGAGGCATCACACTTCCTGGTTTCAAACTATATTGCAAAGCTATAGTAATGAAAACAGTATGATATTGACATAAAAACAGACACATAGATCAATAGAACAGAATAGAGAGCCCAGAAATAAATGCATGTATATATGATCAATTAATTATGAGAAAGGAGCCAGGAAGATATAATGGGAAAGAATTGTATCTTTAATAGATGGTTTTGAAAAAAACTGGATAAACATATGCAAAAAACTGAAACCATACTTCTATCTTACACTGTACATAAAAGTCAACTCAAAACATATTAAAAATGCATTAAAAGCTTAAATTTAAGATCTGAAACCATAAAGCTCTTAGAAGAAAACAGGGAGTAAGCTCCTTGACATCTGTCTTGGCAATGATTTTTTTGGATTTGAAACCAATAGCAAGGGCAACAAAAGCAAATATAAACAAGTGGGACTATATCGAGCTAACAAGCTTCTGCAATGCTAAGGAAACTATTGACAAAATGAAAGAGCAACCTAGGTAATGGGAGAAAATATTTGCATATCCTATATCTGATAAGGGGTTAACATCCAAAATACATAAAGAACTTACACAACTCAATGGTAAAAATACATAGATAAATAAACAATACAATTTAAAAACGGGCAGAGAAACTGAATAGACATTTTTCCAGTGAAAACATGTATGACCAACAGGTACAAGAAAAGGTGTTCCATATCACTATCTTCAGGGACGTGCAAATGAAAACCACAGTAAAATGTTATCTCACACCTGTTAGAATGGTTGTCATCAAAAAGACAAGATACAGCAGGTGTTGGGGAGGATGTGGGGAAAAGGGGCCCCTTGTGCACTGTTGGTGGGAATGTACATTGCTGCAGCCACTACGGAAAACAGTATAGAGAGATTCCTCAAAAGGTTAAAACTAGAACTACCATATAATCCAGCAACTCCACTTCTGTGGATATATCCAAAGGAAATGGAAGAAGGATATTGAAGAGATATCTGTGCTTCCATGTTCACTGCAGCATTAGTCACAGTAGTTAAGATGTGGAAACAACATAAATGCCCATCAGCAGATGAACGAATAAAGAAGACATAGTATATTTTATTTGTGTGTGCATGTGTGTGTATAGCTATATATCGGCATATATATTTGAATATTATTTAGCCATGAGAAAGAAGGAAATCCTGCCATTTGCAACAATGTGGATGGACCTAGAGGCATTATGCTAAGTGAAATAAGCAGAGAGAGAAAGATAAATACTGCATAGTATTACTTATATGTGCAATCTAAATCAAAAGTCAAGCCCGTAGAAACAGAAAGTAGGAAAGTGTTTGTCATGAGCTAGGGGTCAGGGGAAATAGGGGGAGGCTGGTAGGAGGGTACAAATTTCAGCTATAAGATGAATAAGGTCTGAGGATCTAATGTAGAACATCGTGACTATAGTTAATAACACTGTATTGTGTAATTGAAGTAGGCTAAGAGAGTAGAACTTAAATGTTCTCTGTTCTCACCAAAAAAAAAAAAAAAAAAAAAGATAAATATATTAGGTGATGGATATGCTAATTAACCAGGTGGTAGGAATCCATTCACAATGTGTGCTTATAATTACCACAATGCACACTTCAAATATCTTACAATTTTATTTGTACAAAAAGAAAAAAGAAATGAAAAATAAAAAATATAATGAAAAAATAAGAGTACCCCCCAATTTTTTTTAAAGTTATGCTAACTATACTGGAATTGATATTTTAAAAAAAGTTAGGAAAGAAAGCCTCCAGTTGAGCTAAAATCTGAAAGAGAAGTAGTTACGAACTGAGGGACAGAAGGGAAGGGACATTTCAAATAGAGGGGTGTGATGGGGGCAGGAGAATTGAAGGAGTTTGTGAGGCTGGAGTAAGAGGATGAGGGCAAACACAGTGAGGGATGGAGCTTCGGAAACCAGGTAGCTAGGAACCACATCACCCACTGTCCTTCACTTTCATTGCATTTCAAAAGCCTCTCTTTGCTGAGGGTCTTTGGTCATTGGTAAGCTAGGCTGCATGCCTGAAGGCTGACAGGTGAGTCACAATTCAAACCAATAAAATCCCCTGAGGGCTCTCCTTGAGGGAGTTTTGGGGGGATGGTGAGGTGCAGGCAGCACTTTCCAAGATACTGCCCCAGAATTTCCCAGAGCTCCCTGAAATCTCAACCCAGACCTGTGTGCTCTGTGGAGTACTCCCAGAGGAGTGGCTTTGGACTCCCAGCAGAGATTGTCCTCATCCAGAAAGGGCAGTAAAATAGAGTGTTGACATGGGAATCTGGAATGTTAGTACCAGAATAGAAAATGTTAGAACTGAAAGAGATTTTACCATCAGTTAAGTGGGATTACCTCCTCTAGAAATTAAAGGTCTTGAAAAAGTATAGGTTGTATGTGTCAGAACCAAAATCCAACTCTTAAAGTTTCAGCTCAAAGGAAGGCACCTGATAGTAGCTTAACCTCATCACAGTGTTGTCCTCGTCCCCCTCCTGTGCACACACACACGCACGCATGCACACACACCTTGTGAGGTCCACCCTTTACCATTAGAGATTTAGATTGTGCCATGATTGAGGTGGATCATTCCAGAGTGCTTTTCATTTCTATTTTGATATAACGTTTGCAGTGCAAATAGAACTGTGACTTAATGTTTCATAATTTATGTAGCAGATTCTCTGTGAGATTGTTTCATGTCCTATCACATTAAATTCACCTTATATCTACCCTTCTCTGAGCTGCTTAGCCATTAGTTGTGAAGTGTGGCTGGAGAGTAGAGTGTGGCAACTCAGCAGGGCAGGCAGGAAGGCATTTAAAGGAAGGGCATTCCACTGGCTAGTCTGTTTTACCTGGTAGGCAGTTACCTCCACCAGAGAAACTTGGAGCCAGCCTGGGCCAAGTGAAGCAAGGATGCTAAGATATAAAATCCTTCTGTAACCTGGATGATCTGCTAAATAGGTGTGTGACAAATACCATGATGCACACCTGGGGAAGGAAGGAAAAGAGGGAGGGAGGGAGGAAGGAAGGAGGGCAGAAAGGAGGGAGAGAAGGAAGGGGCACCAGGAGCCTATGGCTGTGGCCCTTCACACCTGCAAGAAGGAGGATGTTGCCCCATCTTGGAGGTTTGAGAGTAGGCCTTTCCCACAGGCACTCTACAGTGATAACTTGCCCTTCCTTCAGTTGAGCTGAGATCACTTCCTCTGTCTTTCTCCCCTCTTCCTGCCCTCAGGGATTTGAATGAGTTCATCCAGGGGCACTTTTTCCCAGTAGGATGGGGAGTGATGGAAGAAGTTCTGTTTGGAGGAATTCCATCTGTGGAGCAACTGGTGGAGAATTGCTGGAGCTTACTGTCCCCAAACTCTTGTCTAATTCTTGTGCTGGAGTGGCATGCTCTAGCCCCAACCTTGTGACAGGGAAGAACAGGGACAAAGGTTTGGGCAGCGTGTGCTGTCCCTCTCTTCAGAATTCTCCTAATAGTCCTGGCTTAGGTCCGAGTAACTTTCTTTATTCTGCTTGAGCTTGCCCCATTACCAAAGCTGATTGGCTGGGCACCTGACCTAAGCTGAGCCAATCAGTCCTGCTCAAAAATATGAATGGCATGGAACCTACAGCTGAGCCACATTGGCCTTGGAACCACAAGACTACCTGGAGTTAGGATCACAAGTAGCCACATCTGAGTGAAACTTGCAAAGGTCTGGAGGAACAGAAAAAGAGTCTCAAAAAGGAAGAGAGTTTGCAGAAAGAATGGAATATTCTTGCAAAGAGAAGCAGGAATGAGAGGTCAAGTATTCCCCCCCAATATAAGGAGGCAAGAAGAAGAGCTGGCTGGTGACGTTCCAGTTGCTATAATGACCAGCTGTATTTCCTCAAATAGATTTCACAAGATTTTCCTGCATCCTTCCAATAAATTCCTCCTTGCCAAAGCCAGCTTGAATGAGGATCTGTTTCTTGAAATAAACTGATCTTTCAGACTGGGTTGTAAAATTTGATATCATAGGGAAAAGATAACCCCACTGGTTTATGTCCTGGAGTCATTGCCAGTCTTAGGCATATGGTTTGGGGGGTGGGGGTGGCTTCGGGTCTAAATTCTCTCTTTCTCTGACATGGCATCCTGCTGTAGATTTCACCATTAGGGAACCATTCCTTTGGGTTAAGGATTTGTCTCTCAAGGCACTTAATGTAACTCAAAATAACTCTAATGAGCTACCCAGGGATAATTAGCTTAGAGGAACTTTTAGAGGGGCACAGACAGGTAAGTGCATAGCCCTGCAAGAACGCGACTCCAGATGGGCAAGTTCTGGAGTACTCTGTGCAACCCACTCCTTTCAGCCAGACTACTAGAGCCACTTTTATTAAAATCATTCCAACAGAGGGATTCTTCATATATATAAAAAATCATAAACTTAGAGCATTTTCTCTAAAGGCTATGAGGACTTCTCACCTCCTTTTCAAGATGCCAAAGCAAGCACCACCTCTCTCTAGGAAGCAGAGATTTCCATGGATATATATACTCTGATTTTTTTTTTCCTGAGTAGTTTGGTTTTCTCATTTGTGAAAGGAAGATGGTGGGGGAAGAAGGTGTCTGGTGGACTCTCTAAGGCCAGGTGACCCACTCAAGTGCCTTTGGATGAGTAACATGATGGAACAGAGTGGGCCAGGTGAGAACTGAGACAACCCGGGGGAGGAGAGAAATGCTTGAAGAACTTCAAATCCAGACTAAGCAACCACCTCTGAAGGGCCGTATTTTTCCCCTGGGGGTGCCAGCTTATAAGCTTTGTCCTGTGGTTTCTCCTGGTACTGAAAGTTGAATGCTTCTAAGTTTGTCTTTGGGTATGAGGACAACTGAGAGGAACCAGTGAGTAGGCACTGAAAATTCTTGTTGAGAAGGGGGAATTATTTGGAATTCCTGTTGAGAATGGATAATGATACAGATGGTGGGGGAAAATTCTGGGAATTCCCTTTCCCCTCCCATCTTCTTTCCCATCCTGTGCCTCCATTTCCTTTCCTACATGCTCTGCGGGGGCCTCCTGTGAGTTTTGTGGGCAGGACCAACCGTTTGTGTTCACTGGCTCCTATATCATACAGGGGCTTGGCAGAAGCCCAGAGAAATGGCACGTGAATAACGCTATGGCTTTGTGCCAAGTACAGTTGAATTTGTCACTGAGGATTTCCCATGGCCCGGACCACATGTCCCTGTGGTGCTCAGAGATGCTTAGTAACGAGCTAATTTTCTTGGCATGCAGGTGGACTGGAATCATGTGTCCCCAGATACTAGTTCTGATGGCCTTGTTATGGTCCTCCTCGCTGGCTCAATGTGGGGCATGTCTCCAAATAATGCACTGGGCCAGGCATCCTTCTAGAGCCCACATGTAAGTACCAGAGCCTGACATGGCCCATGACCCCAGGGGTGCCGGACTCATAATCATTTATACTGCTTTTTCCATCTGAGTGTCACCAAAAATCTTGTCCTAGGATGATAATATTAGAGATTTGGGTAAGACCTTGGTTTTCTATTATTTTGAAATAATGGGAATGGTAAATACATTGAGAAGTCTGGCACCAGCTGAGTTTCAATTTTTCATATAAATTGTGCCAAAAGGTTTTAAGTTACGCTGTTCCGTATTCTCTTTCATTCCTTTGTCTGTCTGTTGTCCAGAAGGACATGGGGTAGGCTCAAGCCTGCACAAACCAACTTCAGTCTGACCCTGATTAAAATTTCCTTCCAGCAAACCTGAGAAACAGCTGTTTCTCAGTGAATGGCCCCCAGCACACCCCAGCCATCTTGTCACCCCTAGAGGCCATTCCTCAGAAGCCATCTGTTGTGAGTTGAGAAGATGAAAGGTGTCAGTCCCGTAATGCTTATAACTTAGGGTAGGCAACAAGATTCTTTCTTCGTTTTATCCTTTTAAGTTGAGCATGTAACTGTTACGACTGGGGGAGGAGTCATCATTTCCATTTCCACCGCATGGGGAGAAGGGATGTGTCAATCTCCTTAGTGAGAAGAGAACATGTTTGCTCCTGATATGCGGGGTTCGTTTATTTTGGAATACCAGCTTTCCTTTGTTCCAGGCTGTTTTGTTGCTGTGACATTACAATCCTTGCCATTTAAATTGTGGGTGGAGACAAGGGTTTCAGGGATCAACCTGAGGCCCTGGGAGAGTTTTACCAACCCTCCAAATTAAAGCTGGTGAAGGTGACTTAAGTTGTTGCTCTAGTTGTAGGAGAAAGGGTGATCTGGGTTCATCAGTGGGAGTCTGGAGGCTTTCTTTACCTTAGTTTCTGACCTGCCTCTGAAGGTACCTTCTTTTAGTCCATCCAGCTGTGAGTAACTGAAAAAGAAGACTTCAAACACTGGCTTTCAGGATATACTTTTCATCCATCCCAATTCTGGATCCATTCTCCTCCTTCTTAATTAATAACTAATATGTGAGTATGGAAGTACCATTTATAAAACATCCTTTATCTCATTCTGAAAAACTGGGGCTCAGGGAGTTTGTCTGACTTGGCCAGCATTCCCTGTCAGTAGATGGTGGAGACAGACTGAAACCCCACAGCACAGTGCTCTACATGGCATACACAGTCCGAATCTGACCATAATCTTAGGAGAAGGTTCTCAGGAATGCATCATTTTTAAAAAGGCAAGAGTTTTAGGATCTGGAGATTTAAATTATACACACACAGATATGTGTGTGCAGGGATGTGGTGAAGGATGCAAAATCTGGAAGTAATTAACTGATTCATACTAAAATGTAAATGGTTTGACATACTTTTCTGCCTAGAGAAGTTTCTTTAAACACATTTATTTAAAGATGACTAGAAGGGCAGTGTTTAGCTTGAGGGAACGCATACCAAATGCTATAATTTCATAATGTTATATACAGTATACATATAGTAGACAGTATAATACAGTTGCAGGTTATTTAGAAAGGTGATTTGTCTCAGGTGAAAGATGTTACCTTTCCTGTATTACAGTCTTCAAATTACATGATGGTTATATTTTAATATAGATGCACATCTAACAGCAAATTCTTCTTTGTTTTTATATCATGACTTGGAAACATTGCATTCATTCGGTTACTTACTAAACACATTTTGAGCTAATTTATTACTAATCAGGAGACGTTCTAGAAACTGAGGATATGAGGATCGCTAAACCAAGTATTGCTTCCCAAAGAATATGGCATGAAGGCCTAGAGGAACTTCTCAGTTGTTGGAATCCAAGATGGGACACACTTATTCTGGCTTAAGTGTGAAGCTGTCATAGGGCAGGGAACATCTGAGCTGGGCTTTGGAGCATGGAGTCCACCAGGTGGAGGAGGAAGGGAAGGATATTCAAGGCAGAGGCAATAGCCTATGAGGAGAGGCATTGATTGGAGTATTCCATGTTACAGCACGTCAGAAGAATTTGTTTTACATTCACCAAACTAACTGAGCACCTACTGTGTACCTGGCAAACTATTAGGTACTAGGGATACAAAAACCACTCATATGGAGGCCCTGCCATCTGGAGACTTAGAATCACAGAATGCA
Organism: Neomonachus schauinslandi; assembly: GCF_002201575.2. Classification (NCBI taxonomy): domain Eukaryota; kingdom Metazoa; phylum Chordata; class Mammalia; order Carnivora; family Phocidae; genus Neomonachus; species Neomonachus schauinslandi. The sequence continues at coordinate 28,132,642 of NC_058418.1, read as the reverse complement.
GGGACTTTGAGGGATCTCAGCAATGGTGTATTCCAGTGCTGTCCTAGATTCTGAATTCCTAGTTGCTGAATTCTAGATGTTATGCTTCCTAGGCCCCTAGGGAGGTTGGAGGGCACTGGAAATTCAAGTGTATTTGCCAGCTTAGGTCAAGTTGTGCTGCAGTAACAAATGACCCCCAAATCTTAATGGCTTACAACAGCAAAGGTGTATTTTGCACTCATGTGGTATGACCATCATGGATCAACTCTGGCTTTGCTTCATGGTTTCTTCATTCTGGAATTTGCTATAAGAGAGGCTTTTGTTTGGGACATGTTGAGCCCATTTCAGAGGGAAGAGAGTGGTGGGCCATGGCTTTTAAAGCTTCTGCTTGGCAATAACACCTGTCACTTCTGTCTGCACTCACTGGCCAAAAGCAGGTCACTGGCTAAGCCTGACAGTGCGACAAGGAGGTATATTCCTTTTCCAGAAACAGGGGGGAGATATTTGAGTGGTGATTCAATATTCATCATGGAGTCTAGGAATTCCCTACCCTGGCTTCAACTAATGCAGCTTCATGTCTAACTGTTCTATATATTGGGTGCATATGCAATTTTGGACTCACATTTTGCTTGAAGAAGCACGGCAAAGAATGCTAGATGTCCACTAAAATCTGTTCCCTCCTCCCACAATGGAGTCATAACTCACCTTGCATATAGATTTGGCTGGATGTTTACTTCTTACGAATAGAATATATGTAAAAATGATATGTACTGATTTTAGGCCATTATTTTTAAGAAGCACTTATATACTTTTTTTTGTTTCTCCCCTTAATGCAAGAAGATGCAGATAATGCAAGGCCATAGGAGATGGCCCAGAAACCAGAGAGATGGCCCCTGAATCACAGTATGGGGGAAATCTGCCAACTGTCCCACTGGGGATTATTGGGTAAGTGAGAAAAGGAGATCCTATATTTTCTTTCTTTAGCCATATACATTTTTGGGTCTATTTGTTATAGCTGTTTAAACTCTAAAGATTTTGCATATAAAAATAAATTTGGTCTCATCTAATTCTGTCCTTGTTGTAAGAAGGAAGTAGAAGATGAGAGGATGGTAACTTGCGTGCATTTACACAGTGATGGCAGAATGAAGACTTTACCCCAGGTCTCTGGACTTACAGGCCAGGGTTTCTCCCAGGGTGTCTGGCTGATACCCCAAGAGATGGAACATGTGATTAAAATTTAGTTTCCAAATTGCTGGTTCATGCCCAGGATCTGGTCCAAAGATCCTACACAGGGTTTTAAAATAATATGAATTAATTATAAATATGTAAATATCAGGATATTTCATAAGAATAGTTAGGTTCCAACTTCTCTTGAATAATTATAAGGTCTGGTAGTGCTGGGTCCATATTCCCACCATGGGACAAATGGCTTTAGCTCCTCCCAGTTTAGATAAAGTATATCTTCTTCAATTCACTATTGTCCCCTCTACACCCTATTGCTTTTCTTCCTCTGAAGCTTAGAGTTAGTTGCCATTTATCCTGATGCTTTTACAGGCTTAATAGTAAAGAAGAATGTAAATGTTTATTTCCTTTGTTCCTAAAAAAAGACAGAATAATGAAGCAACAAGAGGTAAGTGTAAAAAAATATATAGAGAGAGAGTCTATTTCTTTGGAAAAGTGAAAAACCTTGCCTACCCCAGCTCACTTCACCTCCTTCTCTTACCTAAGCTCCCATAAGTATTTTCATTTTCGATACTAGTGATGCAGGGGAAATGACTTCTCTTCCCTAAGGCCATCATTGAGCCAATACCAGTGTCCTTTTCTGAGTCAGAGGTGTCATATACAGGTTATCACCTACTTTGGTGTGGCGTGACTACTTCCTTTACCCTTGTGGTGAGTGCCTACTGAGAGCAAGGTGCCAAGCTAGAGGCCTGGGCTGGTGGGGTCAGCAGTGATTGACATGGGATCTCTGCTCTTCAGAGGCTGGAAGTGAACATCAAGGGAGGCTTCAGGACTGTGGGTCTCAGCCTTACTTCCCCCTTCTCAGCCACCCATGATGGCGGATTTGTTCACCGGGGACATCTCTATCAAAGCCTACCCAGGGTGTATGTGTCCTGTAATAGTATTTTGAAATATTAGCTGGTGTTTTTCTACTCTACCTCCTATGATCGCCTGTATCCTATCACTTAAGAATCCTCGTCTCCCAAGACAGCTAAGATACAAAGGAAAGGTATTCTGGTTTTTGCTATTTGGAAGAATAGGTGGTAAGTTCTAGCAGAGATTCTAGGCTCTAAGACTAGGAAATGGCTCGACTTGGACATTTATGCAAACTTCTGTTCAAACATAATCTTCCTTGTGGAGATTTTTGCTTGCTACCCAATTTGAAATTATGTGCCTCCTTACTATCCTTCCATCCTCTCCCCACTCATCCTTTAGATCATTTTGTGCATATTTTGCTTGCTTAGTGGTGTTTTTGTCTCTAGGTTGTGAGGCCCATTGGGCAGGCACCTGGTCAACCTTGTTTCCTGGGGTATCCTCAATGCTAGGGTAGGCCTGGCACGGAGGAGCCGCTCAACAGATACTGAGTGAATGAATGGAGGAGGTGAATTTGATACTGGTGGGTCTTTGAGCAAAGGCCCTGGGGTTGTGCGGTAAGTGAAGTGTAGGCTGAGGGTGGGAGTATGGGAACCCCACACAGCTTATAAGATTTGAGAGTAAAATAGAACTGTGCTCCTTCCCAGGTAGAGATAAGGGAGGCTGATGTTTCCAGAGCTGTCATAACTGTGTGGAATGTCTGGGTGGACATGCCCGAAGGCAGGAGAGTGTTTTCCAGACACTCAGAGCTCTGGGTTTGGCCCAGAGAGTTGATGGAATCGGCAGGCCCTGAGACTGTGAACAGAGCACCAGACAGGGACAAGGAAATCACACTGGGTGCCATCTTGGATAAAGGACAACACTGAGGATGAGGGCCAGGTCCCACTCCTCCCTAAGCCTTCCCACCACGTCGGCCCTTCTGCCTCTATCCAGATGAGCTGGGAGGGCAATGCAGCCCCAATTCAACTGAAATAAAGTTTATACCACTTGGTGAAATGAGGGTCTACATAGAAACAGTTAAAAAAAAAAGACCCAAAAAACTTACATCGCTCACTCATCTGTGCATGTGGACTGAAATTTGTATTCTCAACATGGACAGTGCTTCACAGCTGTATCTCCACCACTTTCTCTACCACTCACGGGTTGCGAATAAGAGTGATTTTGTTATAGGAATAAATGTGGATCTGCTCTAATTTATTTCTAAAAAGTAATTAATTCACAAATTCCCCTAATTTGGCTCTGATTTGTCAGGTTACTCATTATGCCCATTGCAACTGATTATGGAAATGTGTTCAAGGCCTGCGGCTGTGATAGTGGGAAAAAATGCCTGTTGTAACGGGGAGAGCCTTGGGCTCTGAATCCAAGACCTCGGTTCCCTTTACAGCTGTGCCGGCTATTAGCTGTGGGCTCCTGGCAGTTTCCTTCCCCTCTCTGGGCTTCTGCCTTTGCATCGGGTGATTGTGGGAATGAACATTACATGTGATTGTCCGAACTGCAGACCAGCTGTGCTGTTATTCATGTAATGACTTTTCTTTAGTTCAGCTAAGAACCTGAATATTTCTGCTAGGTTGCTTGAGATCAGGCCTTGTGAGAAGCTATCAGGATGGGTGAACTTTAAATGTCCTTTCTCTCTCTGACATTCTGGTCTGTGCCCTGTGACTTTTGGAGGGAGAGCCCCCAGGCCACTTTCAAACTTCCTGTGGGCAGATAGTCTATTGAGCCCACCCCTGAACAATGGGGGAGCTGCTGTCTATTGTTCCCAAGGCATGGCTGTAGCCGCAGGTGACTGCTTGTAAATGGAGAGGTTCTTAGAAAATGTTTGACAACCTCACCTTTGTTAAACGTTCCCCCAAGGGATTTCAGTTGGGTCCCTGTTTTCTTGTTTATGTTTTACCTCTCCTAAAGTGCCACTTACCTTCGTGGTGTGATGCAAATGGGAATGCCTGGCATTGCAGGCTTGGGTTGAAAAAAAGAAATCTAAATGAAGGCGAGGATTTGCCAGCTGTCCACGAGAGGGCAGCAGAGTCGCGAGAATCGGGATTCTCTGAGGCTTTGTACATTGAAGTGTTGACATGTGACTTGGCAATTGAATAATTTTTGATACTGTCCTGACACATAAACACCTAGAAGCAGGTTTTCAAAGGTTATTTGCACACTAAAAGAGGAATTAACAAAACGAACTTGCATGCCAAAAGTAATTTTCAATATTCTACAAAGAACCACGGCCTCATAATGAGATTGCTTTTAGAGAATATTCGGCTATCGTTAACAGGATATGTTAAACTTAACTGGCAAACATGCATTCAAAATAAATGAGGCTGAATGGACCTAAAAAAAGGTAGATCCGGTGACTAATAAACATTTCTGCTGGGATTGGGGGCTGGCCAGCTCACCCAAAAGCAGCTATTTGGTTTTAAGTGCTTTTTCTATGTCCCTCAGACCTTGGTGCTCCCAGATACGCGGTATCAACACGATTAAACAATTGTACACTTACTACATGGTCGTGTGTGTTATTGTGGCAATTTATTTTTAAACTATTACTCTACCTTCAGCAGAAAAAGTCAGCAAATTATCAGAGTTTATTCCCTTGACATTCTCACACCTTGAGAAATAGCCCATTTGTATTATCACAATTTGATATATTTCCCATTTACTGAGCTTCTTTGGCAAGTTGGCATTTTCATTTAATTATACTTTTTGCTAATGGTCTTTATTTTTCAGTGTCTGTGTGTGAAACGCCCGTGGGTCTGATGATCTCCCCCACCTCTTCCCAGGGCCAAGCTGTAGTGCAAATTTATAAACTGACAAAATTCAGTGTAAAATTCAGGAGGTGAAATGAAGGAATTTGTAAAGCAGTCCTGCCTGAACCACGAGGCATTTTCTTCACTTGAAGAGTGTGGCCCTGTCTTGCATGTCTTCTGTTCCTGCCCTTGGTGTCACCAACAGGAACTTTAGCACAAAAGAAGGTGGGGGCCGTGCTTAGTAGGTCAGAGAAGGACAGAGACCACCTAGGGCTTGGACTCCTCCCAGGGTCTGTTCTGTGCCTCTGAGGATCTAGCAACAACAGCAGTAGGAGCATTTCCTTGACTTCTTGGTGCTGCTTGGAGCTTGTTGGGGCTTTTCCCTTAAGAATAGTAATTGATTGTGGAGGCCTGTAGCTCTCCTTGAAGACGGCAGGCAGGCTAGTGGAGTCTGGAGGAGGCTCTCCCAGGACTCCGGGGGCTGCACTGGCTTGCGTTTAATAGCAAAGAGGAGCTGCTGGATGGATATACCCAGAGAGGTGAGTATACACATGCACACTCACATTTGCACAAGTGTGTGCACCCCATGTCCTCAATTCTAAGACCCCACTGACTGTAAGACACACCACTGATTCAGTAATAGCCTTTCAAGGGGAAAAAAAGAAAAGAAGAAGAAACACTGCCAGATTGAACATACACATCAATTGTAAGGTGTGTTCCAATTTCAGAAATGCTAAAAGGTAGGAAACAAAGGCTGATTTTAAAATCTTGGAAATTTAGCATGTATAATTTTGATAGATATGTTTAAGGCAAGGTGGGCTTTCAAAATGGGTCCTGGAATACAACTCAGCACCTGAAAACCTGTGTAACCACAGTCAAGTTGATAATGTCCTGACTCCTAAATGGTAGAGTGATCCTCGCTCTGTTTCGCAGGGATGGGGGAAGGAACATGATGCATGTCTCTGGATGTGCTCTCTGTAAACTGTAAAGTGACAGACAAGGGTTCTTAGTGTGTTTCCCTGGATATGTGTTCTCTGTGCTTGTTTTGTGCTATTTTGTGGGACTCAGCTGAATTTTTCCCCAGGAACCTGACTCCTACCTGTCTGCATCTCCCCCTTGTGTTCTCACCCACACTGCCAGCTTGGATGATTTGCCCTACAGAAAAGTGTGTGGACGAGAACCAATTCATTTAATCTGTTTAGCCAAGCCCGGGACAATTTATTTGCCTGTTCTTGAAAAGACATCCATCCGCTGCTTCTGGGAAGGCTGAGGAAACCAGGAGAGTTCTAATGGTGGAGGGTTTTCCATTAAAGCAGAGGGCGTGGGGGCTGGGGAGGACGCCTGTGAGTGTGTCAGGCAAGATCTTGGTGACACCATCAAGGACCCTATGAGCGTATCCATTACACACCTCCGGGAGGGTGGGGGCAGGATCCCAGCCACAGAAAGGTGCTGCCTGCTCCAGCGATGGCAGGAAGGAAAGAAAGGGGCACACAGTTGAAGAACAGAGCATGTTAATTACCTCACTCAGGGGATCCCATAAAACATGATGCATATGTAAATTGACACAATGAATATGATTACTGCAGGATTTAATTTTCATACAGAGGAACAGAGGAGCCAGGGGAAGGAGACGGGCTCAGATGCCACTCCGATCTTTGCCCTCTCTTCTACCAGTGGGAAGTCCTGCTCTTGTCTAACTGGTTGCATCTCTACGGGCCGGCCTCCTTGGAGTTAATGCAGTCCCTCCATTGCCTCTCCAGTTGCTACTCAGTTGCTTGCGTGTACAAATGAAATCTTTTTGCACCATGAGAGATAGGGTATAAAGTTAGAGAGGTAGGTAGTGGAAGCCAAGTCATATAGAAGGTCTGAGAGCTTCAGGAAGGCTTTGAATCTCCCTGGCTACTCGTTGGTGCGGAGAACTGGCAGTGTGGGTGGTGGGAACATGGGGAAGGATGGGGGCCAGTTAGCCAGAGATGGACACGGGGTGGGGGAGGAGAGAAGTCATCAGATTCTGGTGTATTTTCATTGATGTGCATGGGACAGAAAAAGACCCAGAGCAATGAATGATGATGCCAAGGTTTTGCGTTGAGCAAATGGAAGAACCGTGTTGTCAGTTTTTGATATGGGGAAAATACGTATATATATTATGTAATATATATTTAAATGAAAATGTAAACTCTGTAGCAGTTGAAAGAGGCAACAAGTACTGTCTGGGATAGAGTGAGGTTGACTGACAGAGAACAGAGAAGAATTCAAGACAAGATGTAGGAGAGAGAAAGCATAAAAGAAAACAAAGGTAAGAACAGATTCAAACTCTTGACGAATACTCAGCTATTGTAAGACAGGCTGGATTCCACTCGACCTGGAAGGACATATGCACTTAATTATTATTGAATATTTTTGTGTGTGTGCTGCCCCTTCATTCAGGCAGCCGTGAGCTCTTTGACGGCAGGATCCTCTTGCGTTCTTTGGAACGCTGTAGTCATTCAGTTCACACTTGTGAACTGTCTGGCCAGGGCCGCCATGATCACCGGAACCTAAGGGGTCTCCTTGTCTGACTTCCAGATCTGCTGGGAAGGGTGGACAAGCAAGGGAGAACACCCTTTTCTTGTTTTGCTAGGTGGGACCTTCAGACCCTACCATTCTCCTTCATGTTTTTTGCCCTCGGAACAGCTCTTCTCTCATGTTCTCACACTCAGAAGACACTGCATGGAATGCCATGGCATCCTTGTCACTGTCTTTGTCGAGTCTGGGGGTCTAAGAGAGAGAACAGTCCTGGCATTGTTGTCTCAGTAAGTTTGTCCTCTGTGCTAGAAGTGTTACAGAAAAGAAGCAACGGGCCCAGTGAAGCACGATCAGCCTTTTAGTTTTTTGCATTTGGGGGACCCATATTCAGCGACTGGGCAGTGGCAGATGGTCTGGTGTTATGGGAGACACTTGAATATTTTAAACCGAAGAAAATCCATGTCACTCCTCTGTTCTCTTTCATTGGGAAAGAGATATGGCAGCTGATTGGATATTATGAGTAGAACTGGTGGTACCTATTGATTCAAGTTTCTTTTTAGGTCATGATTTTATTGTCCAGTCATTCTTGTAAACCCACATATCACTGGCCCTGGTGTGCTTCTCTCAGTTTAAGGGGGTTAGTGGAAAAAACACAGACTCTCCCTAGGTTTTACTTCTTCATTTGCCAGGGTTGGTTTCTCATCGCTGACCACCAGGGAGCCCTTCACACCCAGCATTCGGCCTGAAGGTGTTTTGTGCATGTGGCAAGGAGCATCCTAACCAGCTGCATCCCGACCTCAGCATCATCAGGGCCCTCACTCGCTGAGAGAATTGGGAGACCCAGGAGGCAGCTTTCCTGGCAAGATGGAGACTGTCTGGTCCACGAAGTCTTTGTGTTTGAGTCTGGTGACTGCTGGGGATAAGAGGGAGATTTAAAAAGCTACTCCTTTACCACTGGAGAAATCTGCCTCTGAAATTGCGATGCAAGAGCACCAAGCACCCGGTTTTTTTTTCTGGAACAGAGATGAAGGATCAAGCAGAAGAAACAGAGTCTGTTTCCTGGGGACCCTCAGCCGCCATACCTTTGTGCCTAGACCCTCAGCCAGCACACAAATGAAATAGACTACATAGGATGGTTTGTAATGATGAGTCTGTGGATCAGCAATTCGTCTACACTCAGTTAAGTACTTTTCTGCTGGTCTTGTCTAGGATCACTCAATTGAGTTCAGTCACAGTGGCTCAGTTTTGGGTAGAAAGTCTAAGATGATTATCTCATAAGACTGTCCTGGTAGCTAGGACAGCTGGGATGGTTGTGACAGCTGGATGACCATATGACCTCCCTTTGCATGGCAGTTATAGGGGTCCAAGAGCTTTATACATATTCCTAATGATTTCCTTAGGATGGTTTTCCAGAAGTGAAACTACTGGGTCAAAGAGCCTGTAGCGTTTTAAGGCTTTACCTGGGTCTTACAAAAAATACATGTTCTTTTAACAGATACTATGCCCAGGTATTATCTATATAGTGATTTTCCTTTTGTTCATGTTTTCTATAACTCACATTCATGTGTAGAAAAAAAAAAGGCATACTCTCTACCTGACTGCATTCAATCAATTCCTAAATTAAGTAGTGCAAGTGGAAATGTAATTCAGTACACATATCCCTCAGGAGCAAGTAGACTACAGACTCGTTAAGTGGGCTTCATCCCCGTTATTAAACATATCCCGATTTTCCTAGCTGAAGAAGGGAACGGGACAAACATTTTTACTTTAATTAAATTATTGTAGTATTGAAACCAAACAACTTGTCTACAGTTTCCTTTGTTCAGGAATACCACGAATTTCTGTAATTTCTACCTATGTCCCAAATATAACTGGAGCCCTTATTCATTTAAAATCCGAGAAGACCTGCTGATTTAAAAACCTGGCTGCCATTTTGTTTCAAGAGCTCTACCAGAGCATTATTCAACCTTATATCTATCTACGTGTTTTCCATTAGCGTACCAGATCCGGTCAAAGTCAGTATGGTGCCAGAGTAGCAAGCTTCAGAGACAATGCTTTCTTCCATCTAAGAGCTGTATAAATAATCATGCCCATCGGCTTGTAGCACAGACACTTAAAGGGGAAGGACAAACACAAAGTCAATAGAAAAGTTTCTTGGCAACTCCTGGTAGTTTCTCCAGATGGTCAACTTCTCCCAAATTATCTTTCAAGAGAGACAGACAGGCATAGACTAAATATTAAGTGGTTACATTTCCAAATCACTTATCAGTCAGTAAGAAGAAGAATTTTAAAAGGTCTTAACCTCTAAAATGGGTTCTGAAATCCAGATCTTTTGATAAAAGTTCTGGACACTGAGCTCATCGATCTTCTCACCCCATGGTAGGATGGCAGTGAGTTTAGGAAGGCAGAGATGTGTTTCTTTGGTTTCTGGATGATTGCTTCTTGAGGGCCTATATCCCAAGCTATATTTTGAGCTAAACTGCCTTTCTTTATGCTTTTGTAGAATTGAATACATTTGTGTCCTCACTGGTAGGCAAAGGTTAAGGCAAACAAAGAGACAAAATACTACACTTCACCCCAAACCCTTTATTGAGTTTACCTCTAAAGTCACACTGGTGTCTTTCATCAGCATAAGGCTTTGAAATAGCCTAACCATTGTGGTCCCAGAGACATAAGTCCCAGTACAAGCTTAGCCACATACCAGTGATGTGACAGGCTAGTCACGCTCTGAGTCTCAGGTGTACTCACCTTCAGGAATGAGAAACCGATCTTCTGTTTCAATCAGCTGTTATTAGTGTAGATTCATTGCAATTGTATATAAAGCAGGTGACACCGAGCTGGGCACATAGTACATTTGAATTAATAATTATCCTTAGTGGTACATTACTTCATTATACTATGTCCTGTGTATAACTAGCTCAGATGTTATTATTCTCATTTTAGGGGCAATAAAACAGAAAATGGAAGAAATCTCCCAGGTTTGTGTTGCCAGTTCCAGAAAGCCAAACAGGGTCTAGCCCCACATGATAGCACTAGCAGTGACTTTCATACAGTTGATCAGGCTAATGAGACTGAAATGACCAAGACTTCTCTGGGCTGTAACACAGCACATTATTTTATTTTATTGTCTTAGATTCATAACGGAAATAAGCAAGATGCTGAGCATCTGAGTTTAAGAAAGCATCCCTTGTTTTCCGTGACTTTTGATATTGGCTCTAAGATTCAAAATCAGTTTCAAGACACTGGCCTCCACCATACCATATGTGCATCTACTTTGGTTCTTTTATTTATTTTTTTTATTTTTAAGTAATCTCTACACTCAGTGTGGGGCTCAGACTCACAACCCTGAGATCAAGAGTCGTGTGCTCTACCGACTGAGCCAGCCAGATGCCCCTATTTTGGTTCTTTTTGAACAGTCCTAATGTGTAGCCCCCAACAGACCAGATGCAACATTTTTACCCATTCCACGTTTGTAGCCTGATGCAGGTCATTCATCTCAGCTAGAGTGGCCAATGTGATAAATCTGTTCACAAGAATATGGTGATTAAAATTTTAAATCCTCAGTGGAAGTGGTGGTATATTGGGTTAGGCTGGTGACTATTCTTAGGAATATCTGCTCCTAATTCAAATGCAGATACTTTTCTTTTGCAAAATCAGAACAAACAATCTGTAAAAACAGACTCCTGGCTCCATTCCCGAATGTACTCCCCACCGAACAGCTCGGGATGGTTTGTCCTTCCATTGCCAAGTGGGTCTTCTTCAACATGGCTGTTCTTACCAGTTGACTCATTAGCCAAGTCTTCTTACTCTTCCCAACCCCTCTCCATCTATGAGATGTGAATCTGTCCTTTTGTTTATGGAGTAGCACAGTCAGGAGCTCATGACAGAGAGAGAGGGAGAGGGGAGCTGTGTTGGTGGAAGGCAGGAGGGAAGTAGGGTTTGAGGGGACAAGGCAAGTGTGGCTTCGTGAGATGGCTTTATCCCATAGACATGCTTTCTGACTCCAAGACGTGGCCCATTTCATCAAAAGCCAAAGTAGCATCCTAATCTAGTTCATTGCGAGTTTGAACTGAAGTCTTAAAGAAGTATGTGTGTGTTACAGGGGTGTTCGTGCCAAAGGGTGAATGACATGGTGTTCAAGTGGGAGAAAAGTAGAGTAGTTGATCAGAATGTGTACGTTGGGGCAGAGAGAGTATGGGGCTTTTCGGCAAGGTAATGGCTAGGCAGGGGGCTCTTAGTGATCCTTCTTTGCTCAACTCCTGTATCCTAGTTTGTATACTACTGATGAAGATGCTGCTAGTTCTCCAGCCACCCCCCCTTCCTTACAAAACATGTGGCATTTTTCCAGACCCTTGGGGTGCCCCGTTGTAATTATTCACTGTATCAGACTGCTAGCTGCCTGAGGTGAGCATGTTACTCAGTGGTGGCCAATGAAACATAAACCAAGAAGTTTGTGGAAAGCTTTTTCTTTCTTGATAGCGATATGGTCCTTCTAGCTTCTCTTTTCTTCTTCCTGCCTAGAATAGTGTTGAGGTTGAGCTGTGGGGATATCATCACCATGAGGTGATAGGCACAGGGGCAGATGCCTCCTAAGAGAGGGCAGAGGATCTAAAAGGAAAGATCCTGGGCCACCATCCTGACCCACTCATAGCTCTGAGGCTCAGTGTTCCGTTATTTGAACTAAATGCATTCCTAACTGAGACAATTGATAGCATCAAGCCATAACTGCATTCATTAGGGTAAGAAAAGCTGTTGTCAACAACTGCCAAACATCAGTGCATTTTCGAGTAAAAGCTATTTCTCACTCACATCAAGTCCCACACTGGGGTTCTTGGTCAGCAGAGAGCTCTTCTCCAGAAACAGTGATGCGGGGAGACTGTCTCTTCCTGTCTGGTGGCTCTGCATCTTCGACACGTGGCTTTCAAAATCACCCCGGTTGTGGGCTCCAGCTCGCAGAGTGGGAGGAGGGAGAGTATTGTGGGGTGAGGTGGGGCACTGGGAGGGGGTGTACCAGTCCTGAGAGTGGCACTTGTTACCTCTTCCTTCTTCCCATGGACCAGCCTTGGTCTTCTGTCACCAGTAACTATACTTGAGGCTGGTGACGCAGTCCGGCGGTGAGCCCAGGAGGGAGAGAAGATGGGTTTTCTGACAAACTAGTTGGCCTGTGGGGCAACCACCAAAACTACACCTAGTCTGTCATCGCTTCATTGCTGGGGTGTTGCCTTGGAGTCCTGAGGGACGAGTTGGCACCTCATTTTTCATCATGGTGATTTACAGTCCTACTGGTTTTTCTTCGGTATTCAGATGATGGGATATGAGTCTAGATAAGTAACCAGGCCTGTGGCTTTTCTTCAGCTGACGAGGAAGGAGAGAAGGTGGGGGAGGATGGCGGGGTCTGGATGCAGATATGAATTTCCCTGTTTGACTTAGGGTAAGTAGGATGTGGGGGAAGAGAGGAATAAAAATTATTTAAATTACTTAACTTTCAAAACTACAAACTGTATCTCATAAAATTACAAGTAGGATCTAAGCAACAACTATTTGGTTGGCTGGGGTTCTTCACTAATCTTCTTTCTAGAAAGGGGGTGGGGTGTAGTGGTTAGAAACTCAGCCTTGGGCTTGAATCCTGGCTCTACCACTTAGTTGTTTGGAGACTTGGGGCAAATTTCTTAGTCACTCTGAGCCTCAGTTTCTTTATCTGTGCAAAGGAGTTGGTAAAGCAATTGCCTCATAGGGATGTCGAGGACACCAAACAAGATGTAAGATATAAAGCTCTCAGTATAGTGAGCATTCCATAGGCATCAGCTAAGGATGATGATTTGGAATGAATTAAACACTTGATTTAGTTCGGGAAGCACTTACAGGCCAAAAGTCAACTTAGCACTTTCTTTCTTTCTTTTTTTTTTTTTTAAAGATTTTATTTATTTTTTTATTTATTTGACACAGAGAGAGCACAAGCAGGGGCAGAGGGAGAGGGGAAAGCAGGCTCCCCGCTGAGCAGAGAGCCCGATGCAGGACTCGCGATCCCAGGATCCTGGGATCATGACCTGAGCTGAAGGCAGACGCTTAACGACTGAGCCACCCAGGCACCCAACTTAGCACTTTCTTGTTCTAAATTTTCTTTTATTGTGGTAAGAACACTCAACGTGAGCTCTACCCTCTGAACTAATTTCTGAGTGCATGATATTGTCAATTCTAGGCACAGTGTGGTACAGCAGCTCTCGAGAGCTTATTCATCCTGGGTGATGGAAACTCTATGCCCATTGATTAGTATCTCTCCATTTCTCCAGTCCCCCAGCTCCTGGCAACCATCATCCCACTCTTAGAGTCTATGAATTTGACTATTTTGGATACCTCATATAGAATCATGTAGTATTTGCCCTTCTGTGACTGGCTCATTCCACTAGGATAAGCCTCCCCATGCTGCTGCAGATGCAGATTTTCCTTCTTTTTTGAGAAGGAAAATTGTATTCCATTGTACGTATAGTCCACACTTCCTTTATTCACTCCTCTGTTGATGGACATTTAGATTATGTCCATATATTGGCTAATGCGAATTATACTGCAATGAACATGGGAATGCTAGTGTCTCTTGTAGATCCGATTTCAGTTCTTTTGGGTAAATGCTCAGAAGTTGCAATTCAAAGGCTTTTGCACAGCAAAGGAAACTGTCAATGGAGTGAAAAAGGCAAACCATCTATCTGACAATGGGTAAATCTCCAAAAACAATATAAGGAACTCCTCCTACTTGATAGCAAGAAACAAAATAAAAAAACAATGAATACCTACATTAAAAAGTGGACTAAAGACTTGAATAGACATTTTCTCAAAAAGACCTGCAGTTGGCCAGCACGTATATGAAAAAATCCCCAATGTCCCTAATCATCCAAGGAATGCAGATCGAAACTACAGTGAAATATCACCTTATGCTTGTCAGAATGGCTATTATCAAAAACAAAAACAAAAGAAACCAAAGACAAGTGTTGATGAATTGGAGAAATTGGAACCCTTACATGCTATTGGAGGGAATGCAAAATGGTGCAGTCACTCTGGAAAACAGTATAGAGGTTCCTCAAAAAATTAAAAATAGAACTACCCTATGATCCAACAATCCCACTTCTGGGTATTTAACCAAAACTATTATTATTATTAAAGAATAACGGTTCATCAGCTTGGAGTGTCTGAAGAAAGCCTCTAGATGGTGCTGAAGCAGAGAATCAGCTTGGTACCCAATCTGAGAAGCTCAGACATACTATTGCTTATCATTCTCCCAAGCCAGGAACCTCATAAGTCAAAACCATAGTTGTGTTGGATGAAGTCATCTGGAAAACTCCCCTCTCTACCTCTGTGAGCTCCTGTATCTCTTGAGTGGGAATTGTTGGCCATTCTTTGGTTGTTCCCTAAAACACTATCGACCTCCAACCTCATTTAAATCCAATGAGACAGTGTATGTACGCACAGTATTGCTTAATACACATTAAGTGATCAGTAAGTACAAATTTCCCTTTATTTTCTCTAACAGGCAAAGAGTCTTTCCCTCTATTTCTTTCCTATTCAGCATGGTCAGTGGGCAGCAAACTTTGAAAAATCTATGTATTTGCTTAGTAAAAGTTTGAGGTAAGCAAAGTTTGCCTGATCTATTGATCTGAAAGGCTGTTGGATGTAGAGACTTCAAATCTGAGCTCCGGACTCAGATAAGCTTGGGCTTGAAAACCCAGCTCATCCAGGAACTGTGTGATCTCCATCATGCTCTTTCCTACCATTTGTCAAATAGGGATGATGATACATCTCTTATTTGAGCGAATGAATGCAAAGTGCCTAGCACACAATAGACATCCAACACATGTTGCTTCCTTTCTCCTTATTCAGAAAATATCTGTTTAACCCCCAACTTCTCCCTGTGTTGCACTTTTCAGCATGATTCTTCCCTAATTCCTGGCTTTGGTTGGGGGCATCAATAGGATGCTTTGGCTTCCGTCAATACCAATCTTCCCTGCTCTTTTTTTCTTAAGACACTGTCTTCTCTTCTACATGTGATGGGTTAGTTGGATGAGCTAAACACAGCCGGGGTGAGCTAGCGAACTAAGCTCCCTAAGCTAGTCAGTAGTGGTGAGAGGCTAACCTGACTGTGAGTTCTCTCTGACTAGCTGAGTTATCTGAGACAAGGTGTCTCTGAGCACCAGCTCCTTGGACTGAATCATCTCCACTGGGCCTTTTTGCCCTTAGTCTGTGCTCCTCATGAGTGCAAACATGTCTACTATGGGCGGCAAGAGAGGCCATGAGACCATGTGTCCTTCCTAGACGTGGGAGTGGGCCTTGGTTACCCTCCTACTTATGTATTTGACGATTTTCTCAATCTTCAATCTTCATGGGAGGGAAGCTGGTCCGGTTTGATGGATGAAGACAGAAATCGTCTGAATTGCAAAGTCAGTCCTGAAGGGCAGTGTGGGACTGAGAAACATGAATGTCTTGGGAAAGCTGATAGTTTGGTGCCTCTTTAAACATGATCCTGACAAAGTCATATATGCAGTGCATGTGTGAGAACTTGATTTATTCAAAACTAAAGAACAATTAATTACAAGTATAATATTCATATACCTCAACCTTCATGTTCAGATGAGGAACCTATTAAGATCCTAAAGATGATATTTCTTTAAAATATGTGTTCATTAAAAATACAGATAAGCGTGAAGAAAAACATAAAAAACTTGTTCACAATTTCACTCCCCACATAAATTCTGATGATCCAAAAAGTAGTTACAGTTAGCAATTGTAAATAGGTCAGAAAGAAACGTAATGAAAAGGGAAATCCCTTCCCCAGTCCCTTTTTACTACTGCTAGCAGTTTGCTCTGATTCTTCTGGAAACATTTTATGTATTTGCCGGTACACATGCATGTGCATGCACACACACATTAATTGCAAGAAAGGACTTTAACCAATTTTCACTTCCACTGAATATAATCTTATGTTTCAACTTTCCCTTTTACATTTTTTTTCCCCTCAAAGCAGTATAATGTTGGTCGCTTAAAGCCACCAACGTGAAGTGATTTATGCGGGTGTACTTGCTGAGTTTTGTTCAAGCTGCCTGTAAAGTTTCTTTATCTAGCCTTTATGGTGGTGAAATTTTTTTTAGTATCCCTTGTCCTCTCTTAAGTTCTCTTTTGCAATTTTCTAAATCAGACGTCTTCTTGGGAGGCATATTAAAAGGGTTTAAAATTTGGATAATAAAATAAATTGCTCATTTCCTGTAAACAGCATTCCAGCATGCATTATTCAGCTTCAGAATTACCGTGATTGCAACTGCTGACTCCAGGCAGCTATGGCTTCTCCGCTCTTGGGCTTGGTGACATGGTAGTTTTATTTTAGGGGGGAAAAGTAGTCTTTTCAGAGAGGATTTTTGTTTGTTTTATTTTGTTGTAATCCCCAACTATGGGAACTATCCTGTTTTGTGAGACCAATTTATGTTTTGTCAGTTCCGTAAGGAGTCGTTTGTGGAACTTTGAATTCACTGGAAACCACGCTGGCAATCAGTATACGTGGTGTTTTCCAGCCCTTGCAGAAAGCCAGCTACGGCAACTGCATTGTTGACCCGACCTTAATCAGAGTCTCCTTAAGAACAGGGGTAACTGATGCGTTTTTCTTCGGTGCTGTAGGGCGGGGTTTGAGTAGGATTTAGAAGTTCGTGGAAGCTTCCAGATTGCTCTGGAACAGAACAGAAGAGGATATACATGTTCTCCACTCGGGCAGCAATGTTAGCAGGGTCTGCACCCAGATCATCTCAAAGAACAGTGCAGTTGATGCTGAGCTTCTGCTCTCGTAATCAGGACTGCAGTGTGACAATGATTCTCACACCTGTCACCTTTGAACCATCTCTGATCACTGAGATGTGTCCTCTCAGGAGGGGGATGGGAGAAGAGAACTGTCCTTTTAACTTTGGGGAACGCTAGAGACCCAAACCGTGTTACGTAAAATTACGCATCAGTTCATAAAATTGTCAGAAGTGACCAGCACCATGTGAATTTTCTGAAATGGGCACTCCGATGGGGCGCAAGGAACAGGTAATGAAGGGACTTTCCAGAGATGATTAACAAGGGCCTCCACTTTTTATTAGACTTCATTTTGCTAATCCCCAAAATTAAGGAATTCCAGGTGTATGGAGCCAAGTATGCAAATGATTTCCTTCCGCCTAGCTGCTGATTTCATAAAAGGTTCTCAAACAGAGAAATAAAACACACAGAATGGGAAAGCTTTATGGCACAGTCGAGAATATTGTGCCTTTAAATAGTTCAGACAAGCAGTGCATGCTGTAAATTTGCCACAGAGACAAATTTGTGCAAAGCTATAAAAAGAGCAAAAGTGAAGCTGAAAGAAGGCTGGGGTGGGGAGGGGGCAGGGAGAACCCTCGAGGCCTCGTGGTGGCCAAGGCCGTGTTGATTCAGGTGAGGTGGCCTCCGGGGGAGTGCCAGTGGGGAGCATGCTACACAGAGTGGGCTCGTCAGACACAGAAACAGATGGGGGTGGACAAAGGGAGACGTTTTTCTTCAGCAGAGGCTGAAAGCGTTGCATTTTCCTGGTGTTCTAGTTGTCGGGATTGGCACACTACAGCCCGAGGGCCAAATCCAATCACTTCCCTGTTTTCCCGTGGCCGAAGACCGTTAAGAATGGTCCTTGCATTTTCAAGCAGGTGAAAACAAACAAACAAAGCACAATATTTCATGACATGTGAAAGTTCTATGAAATCCAAACTTCAGTGTCGGTAAATAAAATTTCACTGGAATGTTGTGGGTGTGATCTCTAGTTGCTTTATGTGACCATGAGAAAGTTGAGTTGTTGCAACAGAAACCATAAGGCCTGCTAGCCTTTTGCAGAAAAAGTTGGAAGATCCCCCGGTTCTAGATCAATGGTTCTCAAAGCGTGGGCCCCAGACAGGCAGTATTACCATCACCGAGGAGCATGTTAGAAATGCAGTGTCTCAGGTAACACCCAGATCTACTGAATCAGGAACTCCAGGGGTGGGGCCCAGAAATCTGTTTTAACAAGCTCTCCCCGCTGGCCCCCACCCCACCGTGATTCTGCTGCACACTCAAGTTTGAGAACCACCTCTGTAGAGTACCTCTGCAGCGAGAGCCTCATGGGACACTGAATGTCAAATCCCCACCAGAGTGGACGACAGGGGCTTTATGAATGTGGGGAACTGCAGGGATATTTATCACCACAGTGGGTGCCCCAGGCTGCCACCTGGCTGGCCTGCTCCTTAACGAGGGCTGGTTAAGCACAGCAGGAGGACCAGATACTGTTGGAGAGCCAGCAGTTCCCCACACAGAAGCAGCAGGTACTACTGTTCTTTCCCATTTTACAGATGGGACAATAAATAACTTGGCCAAAGTCACAAAGTGGAAGAAACAGCCTTCACATATGGGATCCGTGTGACCTCAATGTTTGAGTTCCTTCCCCTGTCCCGTGGAAACTTTGGATGAAACGTATTTACAGATTCTGTAGGGACTCACCTTGTTTCAGGCTCCAAGGAATTACTTGGAGCTGGTGCCTTGGATTTTGGAGTTCACACCCTGCTAAGCATGGTATCTGCTCTCAGAGCTAGCATCGGAGAGAGAATCATTTTGCAAAATGCAGGGAAATCAGCAGTCTCTTTGGGAAAATGTCTGGTTATTCACAGTATTTATATGTGTAGAGCACAGAATATTCTATTGTGAAAATATCGAGATAACAACTACTTGGGGAGCATTTTCAGTGAAATATTTACTTGGGAGAACAGGAAACATGTCTAACGATAAAAAAATGTAGGCACATCTGGGTGAACATTATTTAGCTGCAAGTGTTTGCTTAGATATTTTTAATATACATTTATGCACTTTAAATTTATTTTATTGGGTGAAATAAGGACTTTGGGGAGAAGGGCTGGGGCATAGATTTTTAAATGTTCTGGGCAAATGAATACAGCCTCTGGTACACGATGATGCTCCCAGCTGCTTTTGTTTGACGGATTATCCTGATGTCCTTCGTTTTATTGTAGTGCTAAAGTAATGGGTCTGCCTGGAACAGTTTGCTGACAGATGAGAGCCTTGGTCTGTCACTGAAATCCCAAGAATTTAAAGGGAAATACATAGCAATTCACCTGGGCTCCCACTTATTACCTGCAGTAAAGGAGGCACACATGGGGATTGACTGGCATTTATTTTAACTTTCAAAGAAGAGATTTCATCTATATTTCTGCAGAGACTGAAGGTACAGAGAAGGCAGGTGAATGTCTGCAGACATCTCCCTGGCACATTAATCAGATTTCCTGCTTTTCTAGCAAAAAATCACTTTCCTGAGACAAGTTCTCTCACAACTCACATGTGGGATATTTGTAGAGAAGACGTGAGGCAGAGGACCTGGATGGAGAATCTTCCTCTGAGATTTTTTTTTTAAACTTTTTTTTTTTATTCTTATGTTAATCCCCATACATTACATCATTAGTTTTAGATGTAGTGTTCCATGATTCATTGTTTGTACATAACACCCAGTGCTCCATGCAGAATGTGCCCTCCTCAATACCCATTACCAGGCTAACCCATCCTCCCACCCCCCTCCCCTCTAGAACCCTCAGTTTGTTTTTCAGAGTCCATCGTCTCTCATGGTTCGTCTACCCCTCCGATTTCCCCTGCTTCATTCTTCCCCTCCTGCTACCTTCTTCTTCTTCCTTTTTTCCCTTAACATATATTGCATTATTTGTTTCAGAGGTAGAGCTCTGAGATTCAACAGTCTTGCACAATTCACAGCGCTTACCAGAGCACATACCGTCCCCAGTGTCTATCACCCAGTCACCCCATCCCTCCCACCCCACCCCCCACTCCAGCAACCCTCAGTTTGTTTCCTGCGATTAAGAATTCCTCATATCAGTGAGGTCATATGATACATGTCTTTCCCTTTTTGACTTATTTCGCTCGACATAATACCCTCCAGTTCCATCCACGTCGTTGCAAATGGCAAGATCTCATTCCTTTTGATGGCTGCATAATATTCCATTGTGTATATATACCACCTCTTCTTTATCCATTCATCTGTCGATGGACATCTTGGCTCTTTCCACAGTTTGGCTATTGTGGACATTGCTGCTATAAACATCGGGGTGCACGTACCCTTTCGGGTCCCTACTTTTGTATCTTTGGGGTAAATACCCAGTAGTGCAATTGCTGGATCATAGGGTAGCTCTATTTTCAACTTTTTGAGGAACCTCCATACTGTTTTCCAGAGTGGCTGCACCAGCTTGCATTCCCACCAACAGTGTAGGAGGGTTCCCCTTTCTCTGCATCCCCGCCAACATCTGTCGTTTCCTGACTTGTTAATTTTAGCCATTCTGACTGGTGTGAGGTGGTATCTCATTGAGGTTTTGATTTGGATTTCCCTGATGCCGAGCGATATTGAGCACTTTTTCATGTGTCTGTTGGCCATTTGGATGTCTTCTTTGGAAAAATGTCTGTTCATGTCTTCTGCCCATTTCTTGACTGGATTCTTTGTTCTTTGGGTGTTGAGTTTGATGAGTTCTTTATAGATTTTGGATACTAGCCCTTTATCTGATATGTCATTTGCAAATATCTTCTCCCATACTGTCAGTTGTCTTTTGGTTTTGTTGACTGTTTCCTTTGTTTTTTTAAACTTTTTATTCTGAAAGATTACAAACCTACAGGAAGTTGCAAAAATAGTACAGAATATTCCCATGTACTGTTCACCTAGCTTCCCCCAATGTTAACATCTTACATAACTATAATGCATTATCACAGCCTGAAATTGATGTTGGTGCAATACTAGTAACTGGAATACTGGCTTTAGTGAGTGTTACCAGTTTTTACATGAGCTTGTGTGATTGTGTGCATGTGTGTGTGTATTGTTCTGTAAAATGTTATCACGTGTACAGATAACTTGCTGTGCTTTCAATCACTAAATAGTAGCAACAGTTGCAGTATTCTTTCTAACTTTTAAATGATTGGAATAATAAAATAACAAAATATTTTGTGTCCTTTTTCCTGTCTTTACAACCATTCTGTCATTGGGGTGGGAGTGTACTCATATCATGAGTGCTTGAGGCTTCGAGCGCCCTCTTGACTCTCCAGGAGAAGATGAAATGTGATCAAGAAGAAATAGGCCATTGAATCACTATGGTATACACAATGGGTATTAACCAATGAATCTTGTTCTCCTCCATGGAAGGTTACGCTGCCCCCCCCTCGGGAAGTTAGGCATGGCCTGATGCCTTGCTTTGGCCTGTGACGTGGGAGCAGAAGCCTTCACCAAGTTCCTGATGCCCCTGCCACAGATATCATGGAGGTAAAGGTTCACATGGAGGTTTGTGAGACCAAAGCCACTTTGCATGGAGGATAACCCAATCCAGGAGTATAACCCAACCAGCAACAAACTTGCCTTGTGTGAAAAATAGACTTTGTTGTGTTAAGGTGCAGAGATTTTGGTGCCATACTTATCTACCCTCGCCTTTCCTGCCTGATGCAGTCCTACAGCATGGTGCCATCTTGGGAGAAGAAGTGAGCTTGCTGGCTACTCTTCCCCATGGTGTGGTCTTTCTAGGATGGTTTGTTCTGCTCTGGGAGAGACTACTCCTCCATAGCTGATGGGGTGAAATTGGTCTGGTGGTCCTTCCTGCTTGAGAAATGTCTTCTACCTCCCTTGGCCCCACCTTAGAAAGCCAAGCAGAACCAAGGTGAGGCCTCACCACCTCCTCTGAATCAGAAGCTCTGGAAGTTGAGTCCAAGTGATTGGGATGTGATGATCCAAGTTGGAGATCTGCTCGTCTCAATGCTCCTTCACTTCCCTTTCTGTGGCTTATTTACTGTTTTATGAATCCTTGAAAGCCTGGAAGTACTGGGACTCTGGCTCTCCACCAGTATGCATGGAATCTAGCATGACAAAGACAAAACATGCTGTGATCCACACCTGTGTAGGTGGTGGGATTTGTAGAACCCTCACTGATTTTAGGCAAAAGATTCAGGCTGAATGGGGCCTGAAGGCCTCTCTCTCATTACTGACAAGTTCTTCTATGGATGTTTTTCTCTTTTGTCATCACTTGCTCCAGCTCACATGTGATGGTTAGGATTCATGGTTGGCTGCCTTGCTGAGATTTTCCACCTTCATTCTCCCATACTCCTTGGCATGTAATTATATTTCTATTTTGAAAGGGGAAGAAATGCTAATGGTGCAAGCATTATGGAAAGATTATTAGTTTCTACATGAGGTGCTCATGTGCCCTGGGTGATGATCCACCAAAGCCGCCATAGCTTTGGCTATGGTGCTAAACTTCATTCATGATATTGCAATCCTGTGCATGTGTTACTCCACTTGGATACCTAAAATACACATTAAGCCTACCCTAGGTACAAAAGCGGGGTGCTCCACAGTGCTGTATATTTATCCACAGGCAGCAAGGAAAACCTTCTGAGCTGAACTGACCCCACCGAGCATCACCACAACTAAAGCAAGAGTCAGTACTTATAGCTTGGAATCTTATCTGGCCCCATGTGTAGACCAAGCTTCCTTTTAGGGGAAGATCTGGCTAGAGAAGCTAACTTCAGGTTCCAAACTGGAGGGCCAGCAGGGATGCCCTATGCAGAGGTGGAGAAGAGAGGCAGGTCTTGCAAAATGGAGCGTGGTGGTATCTAGAGCGACTGAGACTTCCACCTCCTTGTGGGAAGTGGGAAGACAAAATGCCATGAGCTAAATTGTAGACCTTACAGTATCACATTTTGCTTGTATTAAAAAGGAAACATTCCAGATGAGTAGTGACATCATGCTGACATTTGGGTTACTGGCTTCTCCTGTGAGTGGCCCTCACCCTTGGGAAGATGGAGGGTGGAGAGTCTGTCAAAGATAAATGGCCAGGCCCAGCGAGTGGCACTGAGCTGGAAGGAAACCCGGGATGTGGTGCCATGAATCAGGGTGTTCCCTCAGGAGGAGAGGTGGTCTGCTTATTACACTCACCTTGTCTTCGATCGAAACCATACAGACATCAGGCCTCGCCCCGCAGGCAACCAGAGCAGCAGTTTCCAATTTATCTGCAGCACGTTGACTCCTGGAAACTCCAAAGTACAAGCAGGTCCATTCAAAGTACAGGAGCCATGAACCACCCTTCCCCGTAGCGCCTTGTGTGGGAGGTGGGAGGTGGGAGGTTCCTGAGTGTTCAGTGTGATTCCTGACCCCAGCAGCCAACAAGAGAGAGGTGGGCACCCTGAAGGGCGTCTCTCCTCACCACTGCATTCTCAGGGCCCAGCCAGGCCCCAGTAAATGTCTGTCTGGCAAATAAATACAAAAGCAAACGACTGAACTATCATGTAGGGGTTTAAATCATTCTGGAGATTCTGTAATAATATGGGCAAATAGCTTACTCTGCATTGTTCGGTGAAAGAAATATAACATCATAATGTATATTCTGGATAATCCCAATTGGATGACACTTATATATAACTTTGATAGTACATATGCCAACATGTTAATAAAAGTTACTTCTTTTTTGCCATTATATATTTCTTTTTATGTGTTTTTATCTTTTAACGTTTCTGTGTTATACGCTCATCACTTGTTATAACAAGTAAAAAATAAAAGCTAAAAATGAAACACAGTCCTTTCTTCTACTGTGCCTCCATGGCATGTGGCCACCTTATTACTGTAAAGAGTCCCCGAGATCTGTCAGTGCCACTCGCTGGGCCTGGCCATTTATCTTTGACAGACTCTCCACCTGAAGCTTTCCCAGACTCCACTGTGGCCCATGAGTCCCAGACATGTGACTGGGGGAGGCTCACGGGAGTCAATGAAGGGGCCCGCATTTAGAAAATGCGAGCCTTTGCAGCATGAAAACAGGACACACCATGGGGTGTGTTTGGTGCCACAGAGGATTTCTGGAGGCCCACATCCAGGAGATAAGTATAATTTGTTTTTTTCAGTAAATTTCACTCTTGGCGCTCTATTCTTTTGGGGCTTGGGCTCGTTCTCTGCTGTTTGGTTGGCACAATGGCTGAGGAGTCTGCACTTTTAAGTAAGTTATTCCAAAAGCTTGTTTGGTTCTTGGGGATTCTGAATGTCTTTTTTGGGGGGTATCCATAAGTATCATGTGAAAAATAGTGGGTAAGATGTTGTGGGGCCCCCTCAAAACCAGTTATGAGGTATGTTGTAGCCAAAGGTATAATGTGTCCATCTGGGAGCAGAGACCGGGCAGGAGGGAGTCCTTGCTGTCTGTTCTAGTGTAAGACTAACCCCTAATGGAACTTTTAAAGAACTTAAGTTTACTTTTGTTTTCTTTCTCCCTTCCTTACTGGGCCCTTCTCACCTTTGAGGACTCACTCCCTGTCAGAAACTCCCATTAGAGGACCTCAACCCCATCTGCCTGCCCCACCACAAAGCCCCCATTTCCTCAGGGCATCTGCCTCCTGTAGGACTTAGAAGTACTAAGCTTAAGTGGCTGATGTCTCTTGGCCCTGACACAGATAGTTACAGGACTTTTTTTTTTTGAGGCTTCTATTTGGTGAATTTCTGGATCGACCAGCTTAGCAATGCAACACAGTGTAGGTGGGAATTGTGGAAGAGAGCCTCGGCTGGAGAGGCCTTTGTGTAGTCTGCCATCTAGGAGTTTGACCTCACTCCTGCCTCTTGGTGTCTCCTTCCCTTTCTGCACTCTCTACCAACAGCCTCCACCGACTCAACAGAAGTTGAGTTAGGATTGAAGTCTGAAGGGTGAGGGTGTTGGGGTAGAGTCAAGGTCACATGGTACCTCTGCTTACAGCTCATTAATCACATGGCCATATCCATCTGTGGGGGAGGTCAGGAAATGCGGCCCCTAGCTAGGTGGCTAGGTCCTCAGCATTCTCCTTTACTTATGCAAGTAAACGAAAATGAATATTGGAGAGTGTATGAGTTTGCTCAGGCTGCCATAAAAAAGTACCAAAGACCGGGCAGTTTAAACAACAGAAATTTATTTTCTCACAGTTCTAGGGGCTAGATAGAAGTCCAAAGCCAAGTTGTTAGCAGAGTTGCTATCTTTCTGAGACCTTTCTTCTTGACTTGTAGACGTTCGTGTTTCCCCTGTGCCTTCACATGGTCCTTCCTCTGTGTCTTGATCTCTTCTTCTGAGGACACCGGTCATATTGGATTAGGACCCACCCATATGACCTTAATTGCCAATTTAAAGGCCCTGTTTCCAAATAGTCACATTCTGAGGTACTGGAGATTAAGACTGCAACATACGAATCTTGGGGGGGCACAATTCAGACCACAAGAGGGAGGAACTGAGAATGTCTCCCACAGTGCTCTATCTCTGCCTGCATTTTGGCCAAATCTGCTTATTCTCGTTGCCAATTAGACGGAAGGCTTTCTGACAGCGCTGATGATGGCTTTTGACTTCATTTAGCTCCATAGCATTTGGTGCAGGGCTGTCCCCTGTGACTGTTCAATAAATGCAATGAACTGAGTACTAGTGGTAATGATGATAAGAAACGTTGTAGTGATCCAAAATAAGGCAGTTACCAATAAATATAATTACATATCTCAGATAAAGCAAAAGTCAATTGGAAAAGATTAAAACAAAGGAGCAGAAAATATATATTCGTTCACTCATTCATTCATTCATGTTCTTTGTTAAACAACTGTTGATTGGGTACCTCTTATGGGCCATCTTTGTTACAGGTGTTGGGGATACCATGGTGAACAAGACTTTGTCCTCACAGAGGTTACATACTAGAGGGACAAACAGTGACAAGTGAATTAATTAACAAGATAATACCAGCTTGTCATAATGGCTATTCAAGATGAGAGCAAAATAATATGAAATTTAGCGTGAGGATGGTATTTAGGTGTTCAGGGAGGGTTCGCCATGGGGACATCACTAGAGGCGAGACGCACAGTTGAGAAGGAAACAGCCCCCAGAAAGGCTGAGGGAAGAGCAGCAGGCGGAGAGAACAGCGAGAGCCAGGGCCCTGAGCAGGGGACCAGTGTGTCTGTTTGAGGAACAGAGAGAGGGCAGTGGGGCTGGAGCAGCGTGAGGGAGTGGGGCGAGGTGGGAGGTGATTAAGCTGGAGGCCAGACGGACCAGAGTGTGCAGGGCCTTGGAAGCCAAAGTAAAGGCATGGATTTTACTCTAAGGAAGATGGAAACAAAGAAGTGATGTTGCCCAATACAGCTCATGGGTTGACTACTGGTAATAACTTCCCCTTTCTATGCTGCAGCCCCCAGAGTATTTCCAAAGCCTCCATTTTCTTCATAATTTTAGTGGATTGAATATTTTGATCCCCTGACTTGCAGAGAGGACATAGATGGGCTAAAGTTCCAGATAGCATTTGAAAACAACAAAATGCTTGCAGTGTTAGTGCTAGAACAAGGCTGAGTGTAGTTAATGTCTGATGTGTGCAAAGGCCCCTTGAGATCTGTCTGGGTCTCAGAATTGTGATCATTACAAACACCGACTCTGGTCGTCCAGCTAGAGATGGAGTTGAACTTGCAAAGATCTTGAGACAGATCTTAGGAACTACTTTCAAAAAATACACATGCTGCTATAATTATAAAATATTTATTATTTTATATGTATATGGATACTTACAAAATTATTTTCCAAAATTATTTGCTGACATGACTTTCTTGCCTTTGTCAGGTAAGCCCTTTCTTGTAAAAGTGCTGGAAGGAGTTCTTGTAAACTGAGCGCTCAACATTTGGATGCTGGTGCCTGAGAATTCACTGTGTTGTAATTAGAGAATTGGCCACCTTGATTGGCTACAGAGAATTATAGGAACACCAAGTAATGTTGCAACAATTATGCCCCAGCAATTAGCAACCAATAAAGCAGCAGACCTCATTGATATAGCTGTCCTACTTAGTAAAAATATTGGAAAACAAATACCCTACAAAACAAATAACACACAACTAGCTCTGGCAGAGGAGCCACATGAACTTGGACATAGCAGGGAATCTAAGAGCAGCGGGGCCTGGGCTGAGGGGGAGCGATTGCTGAGTACGGGATGGCCGACCCAACAATCGGGATAGTCAACCCAGAGCCCCCGATTCGCATGCTTAGTATGTGTGAAGGGCCATTCTATGTGTTTAAGAGGATCGGCCGTATGGCATCCTCACAATGACCCACCGAGAGAGAGCGCGTTGTTAGCAACATTTTACAGATGGGGAAGTTGAGGCCCAGAGAGAGACACCAATGTAAGTGGCAGAGCCTTGATTTAAACCAGAACTTACATTAAACCTAAGAGTCTGCATGGTGACAACTAGGTTATCCAGCATTCCTAACTGAACCAGTCTTGGTTGGAGCCTCAATGACGCGTCTTAAGGATTTCTGCCCCCACCTCTCCCCAGATGGATTGCTGTTCAGCCTGTGTCAAAGTTAAGTCCTTTTTTGACAGATAATAACCATTGAAAGCGTGTTTGAAGGTGTGTACTCACCACTTGTATTTTGCTATTTAATTTTCAATGACCTATAGTGGTGATATAGCTTGACATAACACCAAGGTAATTGGACTAGGCCAAGATTTCTATGAATTGGGAACATTCCATTCTGCCCTGGATCCTTTAAATTGACTCACTGTCCACTCATCACTGTTCTCCCACTCCTGAACCCATCCAGACCCCTCCCTCTTCACGCCTATTTGCCATACTTCTCTTCCTCTGCTCCTGGTCCCTCATACCCTGACTTCACCCCAGTTTGGTTGTATCCTTCCCCTAAAGCCCTCCAACTTGGAGGATCTGCTTTATCCTCCTTGTTCTGGCCAGCCCTCAGAATTCACTTGTAGGCATACCCCACATCCACACAGGAAGCGGAGACGTGTGGTGCCCAGAAGCTTGAGTTTGTATCTACTTGTGTGGCCATGGGTGAAATCTTTAATTGCTCTGAGCCTCAGATTCTTCATTTGCAAAATGTAAATATCAATAGCATCATCTCCTCTTGGTTGGTGGAGAGCCAGTGATGGAGTCATGTTCAGTACTGTACTTCTTTGGCGTGTGTCCCTATATATTCGAGATATGATTGAACTATGCATGGCATATTGGGTGTATTCCCTACATCATAGCTACTACTATTAAGAGAAATCTGTCCACCCTGCCCTGCCCAACAACGTAAGGCCATTCCCTAGCTAGGGATTGAATGGGAAGAGAGTCAGTTGTGTGAGAATAAACATTATGCCCATGTTATTTCTTTTGTATTCCCCACATCTAGCATAGCTCTTGGAAAATGACAACAATAACCAGAAGAAAAATAGTGCACATTTATTGAGCACATACTAATTTCTAGGTGCTGCATTAAGCAATTTATCCATGATATTTAATCCTCACTAGGATTCTCTGGGGTAAGTCCTTTTATTTTCCCCACTTCCTAAGAAAGCCGAGCTTCAGAAAGGTGAAGTAATTTGGTTAGTGGGAGCCAAGCCAGAATTCAAAGTGAGAATGGTCTATCTGTAAACCCTGGGCTTTAAGCACAGAATATGCTGCTTCAGTAAATAGTAAAGGGAAGGAGGGAGAGAGGGTGATAGGGAGGAAGGAAGAAGAAAGGGAGGGAGGGCTGGGCTGGAGAAAGAAAGGAAAGGGCGCCCTCTGGAGTCCCAGCCCAGCGTTGATAATAGTTCTTAAACTTGGCGGCACACTGGAATCATTTGGCCAACTTAAAAAAAAAAAAAAATACTGATGCCCGGGTCCCACCCCCAGAGACTATAATTTGATTGGTCTGGTCTGCAGCCTGGTCATCAGGT
The DNA here is from genome assembly GCF_002201575.2 of Neomonachus schauinslandi. NCBI lineage: Eukaryota > Metazoa > Chordata > Mammalia > Carnivora > Phocidae > Neomonachus > Neomonachus schauinslandi. The sequence goes on along the minus strand of NC_058418.1, from coordinate 28,103,588 downwards.
TGTGAAAGCTCCCAGGGGATTCTCCAGTGCAGCCAATGTCAAGACCCACTGCCTTAGCTGGAGCACATTGCCCCTGTCCTCCAGGGTGGCCGGGGAGCGCTTTTCATTAGCACATGTGAGCAGCACCTGAGGCCTTGGAATGGTGGTGCAGGTGCGCAGGGCTCTGACAGTGCAGGGGTACACGCAGGGACGGACGGTGTGGTTGATGTTGAACCCGGAGGGGCACGGAGTTCAGGAAGTGGGGTTTATTACAGTCCAAATGACAAAACCTTCTGGGCCGAGTTGCATGCCGACAGTGCTCAGACTGCGGGAGGGGATTGATGCAGTCCCTTCTGGTGAGTGTCCCCCTCACTACGGTGACAGGGCGCCTCGTGTCTGGAATTTCCTTGACGATGACTTTTTCAGATTGTCCCAGTCTGGTGCCCTGATCCACCTCAAGGTCTCGCTCGCTGGGGCTGAGCAGCTTTTCATGGGCCAGGCCTAGGGATTCCCGGTCAGGTTGGGCAAACCCTGGGGCTTGGCACTAAGAAGGAAAGAGAGACAGCGGCCTGTTGGGGGGGTGGTGTCTGAATCACCGTGGGAGTTGCTGAAGTTATTTGTGTTGCATTGCCAAGGGAGCTAGCATTTCCTTTGATTCAGGAAGGAAATAGAGCTTTAAAAAAAAAAATACGAGTTGGTGAGTATTCCTCAGATTCATTGCCAAGCCTGGAACTGGAGGCTGGTCTGCACCATTCCCCAACATTGCACTCCATGGAGAACCGTGCAGGTGGTCTGCTCTCCATCTCTTGGCTGCCACAAGATGCATCAGTACATGGGAGATCTGCCCTCTGCAAAAAGAAACAACAATAAAAAAAAATGATCAAACAAAAATAACCATTCTCCATGCTTAGCCCAGCCATCAACTCAGCATGTTCTTGAAGCTCATAATAAAAGTGGCTCTTTATGTTGCTTGTGTCCCAGATCTTGTGCTAAGTGCTTTACATTATTAGATCATCTATTCCTCACTTGCTCTCCAAGTGGTATATGATATTACCCCCATTTTATAGAAATGTAACTTGAGTTTCAGAGAAGTTAAAATAAATCACCCAACGTCAGAGAGCTTATGCATAGCTAAATCAGGATCTGGACTGAGTTCCACCAAATTTATGTGCTCGATGACCTCACTACACTGCTTCTGTTTCGTCTGTCTCTGAGTTTCTGGCCCCTTGCACAGAGTCTGATGCCTTAAAGAGCCACAGTAGTGTGTGCTGGCGGTGCTGGCTGGCTGGCTGGCTGGCTGGCTGGCTGGCTGGAGGTACAAATGAAGCCAGGAATCATTCTGATCTCAGTTCTTCATTGGCTCAGTGGAAATTGTCAGAGCAGAGAAATGACATGTGTGACAAAGCTTTAAAGTGGGAACGTCCTATGTGGGTAAGCAAGCCTTGCCCATATCAGTGAAAGCACTCAGAAAATTATGCCAAAAGCATAAAATTTCTCACTGCGTCTACTCAGAATCTGTCCATTTATTTTACTGATCCGCCACAAAAAAAAAATCAGAGGGGCAAGACATCAGATACGAAGGATCTAGAACACTTTCCAGATGATAAAGGGTTCATGTGAGAGATTCCACTTCAGAACATTCTTTTTGCTCGTAATTTCAGGGCCTGTGGGGATTGGAGCTGGGGGAATTCTGAGGCCGTGTGGGAAGCGCCAGAGATGGGGAAACACAGAGGAGGTTTGCCACTTCACCCAAGTCACAGAGAAGAGCTGCAAGGAGGGTCTGAGGTTCTGATTTGCAGCCACGCTCCCCCCTGCCTCCTGCCTGGAGCCTCGCTGGAGCCAAAGGGTGGCCTGCGCCTTGCACGCCCGCACCCAGGCCTGGCAGACCAACAACAGTGTGATTGATGCTTCCTCTGCTTTTGTCATTTATTTGCCTTGTTTTTTTTTTTCCCTTCCCCCAACAGAGCTGATAAGGAAGGTTTTGCTAGAGAATCATGTATCTCTTCTTTTTTTTTTCCCTTTGACCAGCGAGATGCGGTTCTCATTACCCCAGCCACTTTTCAAGGGTAAGCAGTTTTGCATTATTTAGCACCAATGCTGGGCCTTGAAAGAGACTCAGCAGAGGCCTCCTCCTGTTGGGGGGTTCTCTGTCCACTCTCTCCCAACAAACTAACCTGTGGGTTCAGGCCAGCATTTCCATCCAATCTCAACGTATTTTGGTTTCTGGATTTTTGTTTCTGCTCGTGACACCGACCAGAATGTGGAAGTAGGCAGTGTCATGGGATAGACAGATCGGGAATCCGGGTCCTGCAGGGACCGTACAGGGTGGATTCCAGCAAGTTCCTTCACTTCCATGAGCTTTATTTCTGCATCTGCGAATCTGAGATCTGGGGGTGTGGGGGGGGGGAACTAGGGGGAGACAAGAGGGGCAGCCAGGGTACAACATTTCCAGAAGCATTTATGCATGGTCCTGAAAGTGAACGTCCCTGAGATGTTGCCCCCGAGAAGACTCCTCGGCCTCACCGTAGTCCGGGCCCTGGTGAGATGGTGAAGATAATAACCACTAACCCTCATGCAGCATTTAACTGTATGCCTTCCACTATCTCGAGAGGCTCACGTGCCTTATGGCCCTCAACGGCAGGTGTTGTTACTCGCATTTTGATAGATAAAGACACTGAGCTAGGGGTTGTTACCCTCTCACGATCACAAAATTTATCAGCGGTAGAGCCATGCCTTGTACGCGGCAGTCTGACACTGAGTAGATGCTTAACTAAATGCTTGTCAGTTAATCTGGCTGTGGCTGTGATTCAGGTGTGAACTCAGCAGCCACACGCCTCCCCTGCAGCAGCCAGAATTCTGCCTGGGCCCTCAAGTGGCGTCGGACCACCTCTACCAGTCTTGGAGATGACAGATCCATTTACAACGCTGCTGAATGGAGTCATAGGAACTTATCCATCTCTGCCAAATGCTATTCATTGTGAGATCTGCCCCATAATGAAGCGTGATGGATTGCTTCTTTTGGCCAGAGAATAACTTAACCTCTGACTCGAGATGGAGGTATGTTTTCCATGAAAAGGTGCTTAACAGCCTCTTCCCTTTGTCAGAAATACTGGCCAAGGCGGTGTGAAGTGCCAAAAGCCCTATTACATCCTTGAAGTCTGTGAAAATAAATTCCTCCCAATATATTATGTATTTGGTTCCCCATCTGGGTTTCCAGGAATTAGGGCTGTTACTATACAGTCTAATTTTAAATCTGGAACTTTATTATTCAAAAGAAATGTCCTTCTCCCCCCGCCCTCCCCTTATTCTTTTCCCTCCTTCTTGCTCTGTGTGCATTCTGTTGCGGGTTTAATTGAATTTTCCCCACAAGGATTCCATTGCAACCTCAGGGCTTGAATATCCTGATAGTCAATGGAGCTTTAAAAAAAGAGAGAACTTTTGCAGGCGTGACTGTGTTCAATGAATCCCTCATTTCCATGGAGAAGTACAATATGTCCAAGTGCGCTGGTTTCATATTAACTTTGGGGCAGGCAGTGGAGTCCGAGAATGTGAGGAGGCACTGTCTTGAGGCTGTCCATGCGGGGAGCTCTGTGGCCGTGGAGGTGCTTGTGGGGTGCTGGGCCTGGGCAGGGAATCTGGGACCAGGCGCACCTTTCTGCTGATCTTTTTCTCTCCTTCCCCCCTCTCTGTCTTTCATCCCACCCAGGGGTGAAGTCACTCCGTATCCAATGGACATTACCCCAAAGAATCCCAGGCTGTGACATCTTTACACTCCAACACTTTCCTTCCTGCCTTTCTAGGTGGGCGTGTTTTGGGGAGGGCATCACGTGGGCCTTGGGGCTGAGTCCATGTGCTCTCTCCTCTTTCACCATACTCCTCTGGACCTGTTCTTCTGCATACTGATCTGAACCTTCGTTATTTTTGTCCTGTCTCTGACATGGGAATGCTCAGACCTGAAAGAGATCTGTAGCCTCAGAGGCACATGCAAAAGAGATAAAAATCCAATTGAATTTAAAAATAGTCTTTTTTTTTTTAAAGATTTTATTTATTTATTTGAGAGAGAGAGAATGAGAGAGAGAGAACACATGAGAGGGGATAGGGTCAGAGGACGAAGCAGACTCCCTGCCGAGCAGGGAGCCCGATGTGGGACTCGATCCAGGGACTCCAGGATCATGACCTGAGCCGAAGGCAGTCGCTTAACCAACTGAGCCACCCAGGCGCCCCTAAAAATAGTCTTAAACATTCTAAAGCAGTGCTGGCATAGGGTATGATGGTGCTTTGGAGCTAACGTGCTGCAAGCCCAGCTCCTTCTCCTCTTAGCTGGGTGATTTAGGTCAGGATCTCGGGCACTTGGGTTCTCAGGTTCCTCATCTCAGCAATGAGGCTAACGCCCATGTTTATCTCAGAGACAGCCATGAATGTTTAATGAGATGTAATTCTTAAACTCCTTACATGGGACTGACATAAACCCTCAGTACATGTTGGCAGTGTTGACGGTGGCGGGGGGAGATGAATATGATTGTTTATTGTTATTATTATCATCTCTCTCAAAGCGGAGTCTTGCCCTGGCTCTGGAGTATTCCATTGGAAGGCATGCAATTTGTAGGATGGAAAGAGACTCCTGTTACTTCTGCCTCTCAGCAGCACCAGGAACCAGTTCCATGAACTGTGGACTAAGGCACATGTGGTCCCTAGCGAAGGCCGGGCAAGGAGTGAGGGTGGAAAATCTCAGGTCTGGCTGCCGTGTGGGTGGCTGACCCTATTAACCATTAACAGTTTATCTTGAATCTGATTCTGATTTCATCCCATTTGTTCTCTTTCGGCCCCTTCCTTCCCTGGTTCCCTCCTAGAATTTACATTAGAAAATGCACAGCCAGTGTGTCCCATTTGTTAGTGTTGGAGCCATGGCAGTTCTCCCATGTCGGCTCACCTAGGCGTTCCCTTGGTTTTTTAAGGACTCACCGCAACATCCCGGATGGAAGAGAGAGGAACTTTTCTCTGGGTCTGTTATTCCATCTGTGAAATAAGATGACAGGCTTTCAACCATCCTACATCATTTTGGCTTTCAGAGGCAATGGCTTTTGAGCTCCAGAACAGAAAGGCACTTCAAAAACAGTGGGATATAGTAGTGTTGCATCTTACATAGAGGTTAGGTGGGTGCAAAAGACTGATCAAAATTTGAATGCTCAGTTATCCTTGCAACTGTTATAAATTGCCCAGTGAGGAAGCACAGAAATCTAGGCATTATGCTATAATTCTGGATGTGTATAATATGGATATGTCACCACAAAATGTATACAGATTATACATAACCTATAGAATATAATTGAGCAGTGTGCCAGATGTCACTGTATGTAGTTGTATTTGAATTATCTAAAGAGAGATCACACATTGTTGGATTTAGATATTCCATACGTGCTTGATTCTGTTCCTCTCTGTCATAACAGAATTATTTTGCTTTTCTGTGAAAAAAGTTCCACGAGAAGAAGTTGTGTTTTAAGATTTAGAGATAAGTTTAGTTTCTTAGCTATCACGTAAGCCCTATCAGAAGAGGAGCTCACCTATAAGTTTGCCCCACAGAAGTTAGGGAGAAACCACCGCAGAGCAAAACCCTAGCCTTATTTTATCATAAATAGGATAAGAATGAACATACTCTTGATTGGCTGACAGCAAGTGGCCATCTCGTACAGACTCATGGGGACCCGTAAGTCTACAATCCTATTTCCTCAGGGCCAGTTACCCAGACAGAATAGCACTGACAACAACAAGAGTGAAAGCCAACAGTAACTGACTGCTTCTGTGATCCAGGTTCTATACTGAGCCCTTTGTATGCACTGTTTTGTTTGAGCTAGGTACTATGACTCTCCCCATTTCACTGATGATGAAACTGAGGTATAGAGGTGTTAGATACCAGGACTGGCCACTCGGCTAGGTAGCCTAGCACCCAGGATACCAACGCTAGCAGTCTGATTCCAGAGCTCATGCTCTTTGCTGTAATTTGAATGTTTGTGTCCCCCTAAAATTTGTATGTTGAAATCCCAACCCCAGAAGGTGATGGTGTTAGTAGGCGGGGCCTTTGCGAGGTGATTAGGTCATGGGAGTAGAGCTTCACAGATGGGGTTAGTGCCCTTATAAAAGAGATCCCACAGAGCTCCCTAGCCCCACAGCGAGAAGGTACTGTCCATGAACCAGAAAGCAATCATGCTGGCCCACGCTGGCACTTACATCTCAGACATCCAGCCTCTAGAACTGGGAGAAATAAATTTCTGTTATTTATAAGCTACTCCTTCTGTGGTATTTTGTTATGGCAGCCTAAACGGACTAAGAAACTCACAGAAGGACAGACAAACCCAAGGCTTTCTTCTTGGTCCCTTTCCTTCATACCGGGGCAAGCCATTTTCTCTCTCCCCATCTCTGTTTTCCCCACCTATGAATGGAAGACAGTGGTGTCTGGATGGGAACTTGGAGCAAAGACACTGAAACAATGCGGGGAAATGGGTATGCAGCTCTATAAGGATAGAAGTTTACAGGTTGGTGCTAATTTAAAAACTAAGACTGGGTGGCTGATTGGACTACCGGCTGGTCAAGACCTGTTGATACTTTCTTGTTCCCCTAAGCTCTGGCACTTCCTCTTCATCAGAGGCCATAGGTCACAGGTGGCAGGGGGTAGGACGGACCTATCCCTCTAATCCTGGAAGTGCTTCTAAGCTTCTAATCCATGGGGTGCTTCTGACTTTTCTTCTAATCTATGAAGTCTTCAAGGAGTGCCCTGACCTACTATTCAGAAAGGGCTGGGTCAGTACCCATGAAGGATATGATCACTGCATCTGGTGACTTAAAAACAGTGAGTCCCTGCCTATTAGACTCCTTGCTTAGATACCTATTCATCTGTGATAAATTGCCTTAATAAATGCCATTGAGCCTGGGAACGACGAGAATGAGGCCAAGTTAAGAATAGAGGGCATTCTTCTCCAGGGAGACAAGACAATATGATATGCAGTGTCCCGGGATTGTCACAGTGCACTCAGTGAAATGACGCTGATGCCGGAAAGCATGTGAAAAGGAGGCAAGACACTTTTCTATGTGGTGGGGAAAAGGAAAAACCAGCTCAGCTCGTTCGTCCCTTGAAGACACGTTTTGGTGCACAGTAAAGAGGAAAGAGGGGATCTGGAGTCTGGCCGTGATTAGTAGCCACCTAACTAGGTGTCTGGCAGGGGGTGCTGGAAGTTGAGCAGCGCTCGGTTGTGGTGGCCTTACATGGTGCTATTTGAGGGAAGCCAGCAGCAGTGGGGGGTCTGAAGCTCTGAGTTGGAGTGCAGGCTCCTCCTGTTGGCTGTGTGACTTTGACCTAATCTCTCAGTGTCTCGGTGTCCAATCACCTCCTTGGGCTGCTGGGGGCACAGGTCAAATTTGTGATAGGACCTTATTGACTGTTAGTAGCTGGACGCCTGGGTGGCTCAGTCGGTTAAGTGTCTGCCTTTGGCTCAGGTCATGATCCCAAGGTCCTGGGATGGAGTCCCACATCAGGGTCCTTGCTCAGCGAGGAGTCTGCTTCTCCTTCTCCTTCTGCCCCTCCCCCCTGCTTGTGCTTTCTCTCTCTCTCTCTGTCTCTCTCACTCTCTCTCAAATAAATAAATAAAATCTTTGAAAAAAAACTGTAGTGACTGCCTGTAAATGTAAAAGTGATCCTATCAATGTTTATCAAGCACCTACATGGTACAAGAAATTGTCCTGGATTCTTGGGGTCTGACATTGAACAAAGAAAGCCACATGACCCCATTCTCAGGGAATTTGCAACTAGGTGATAGAGCTAGACAATGGCAAATAAATACATAATATGGGAAGGGGGATATTTGAACAGGGAAGTGATAGCATCTGATCTGAGTTTCAGAAGGATGGCACATAAAGGGAAAAGTTGAAGAATAACCAAATTCTTGCTTCTTAGTTTTATTTGAAGGGGGTCATTCAGAAACTCTTGTTGGTGTTGTCTTTTTTTGATGCATCATAATGTGTAAGTATGGCATGTTGCAAAAGCATTTAATTCCTAAAATTGCACACACATGCCAATTTCATAGCAAATTTCAGATCTTATTTTATACTCAGTATAAAGTGCTTCTGATGCATGTCATCTATGTAACTTTATTCTGAAGCTATTTTCGAAGTTCATCTTAAACATTGCACTTGTTGGGTCCAGAGGACTAGTTAATGGTAAGTTCATAACTATCCCCCGCATATATTCATTCATGGAATTTTATGGAGTGCCATGAGGTATTGTGCTGAACCGCAGGATGACAAAGATACGGTCCTGCTCTCCTGGTGGCTACAGCTGTCAGTTCTTTTGGGGTTCTGTTAGCACCTGAACACAGTCTGAACTTTTCTGTGGTAAGGAGGGCTTTGTAAACAGCTCTGTGTTCTTCATGCTCCTCAGGTTTCCTGAGGCTGGAGGTGGTGGAGTCATGGGCTGGGAAGCTGAGCCTGGGCCAAGGACAGGTCGAGGGGCTGGGCACAAGGAGAGAAACTTCTGATATTGGAACATTTGCATCTCCAGGCTGGGAGGGCACCCACAGGCTGGCTTGCTGATGCTGTCTATTGCCTTCTGATGTGAGTTCGGTGGAGAGCAAGCCCCAGGGGATCCCTGATATGCATCCCCTCTCCTTCTAGAGAAAAATCTTTCTTCTTTTTTTTCAGTATTTGCTCAAATTTGCTTTGTTTCCTGGATATTTTCTTTTTAACTTTTTACTTTGAGCTAATTTTAGATTTATAGAAAAGTTCTCAAAGTGGAGAGTTTCCATCTACCCCTTGCCCAGCTTCCCTTAATGTTAACATTTTACACAATCACCGTGAAATATCAAAACCAAGAAATTAACTCTGGGCCAGTACTATTAACTCAATGACAGGCCTTATGTGAATCTCATCAGCCTTTCCCCAGTGTTCCTTTTCCTCTTTCAGGATCCAATCATTGCATATCATTGTTATTTTTCCTTAGTCTCCTCTGATCTGTGACTATCCCGGGGTCTTTCCTTGTTCCTGACCATCTTGAAGTACCCCCGGAATCACTTAAAGAGTGTTAGGGCTATAGAGCTTTGCTGCTGGATGGGCAGTCTTAAGTAGTGAGGCTCCAATCATTGGAGCAGGATTGGGAGGATTTGGCTCCACTGTAGATTTGCAAAGGGAATATGCGTAGGCACGCGGTTGGGCTCTAACAGTGATGATGGGAAATGGTGTCTCTCACTGTAGCATCTTTCTTCTGAGTTCCACGCTGTGCTCAGCCCACTTGGTTTGAATCTGGGCAAGTTATTTCATTTTTCTAGGCTTCAGTGTCCTACTCTATGAAGTAGAGGTAATAGCAATGCAAATCTCAGGGTAGCTATGAGGAATAAATGGGATAAGGCATGCAAAGTATCTGATGCCATATCTGGAGCATGAAAAATGTTTGATATATGTTAATGCTATTGCTATTCTATTATTCTTATTCACTATGTCAGTATTACTTGCCAGGCATGATGCTAAGCACTTTGCTAACACATCTCACTTTGTCTTAGCAATTCCCCTAGAAGGTCTACATTTTCCAGAGAAGAACTTGAGGCTCGCATATGGCTTCGGACCTAATTCTCTCCACCCTAGGGCCCATGTTCTTTGAATAATTGCCCTATCGCCTCACCTATAATAATGGAGATATTTCATGCATATGTTTCAACTCTTTCTCATTTATGGGTTTCAATTTCTCTTCAAAACATTCTAGGGATGAGATGGGACAATGACATCCCATTTGATGGACAGGGAAAGTGAGGGACAGTTTTAGAAGGAAGTGAGATACTTCTTACCCATGCACATATTCTTTTGGGCGAGATGCCACTAGAATCTTGACACGGTCCTTCCAAGCCCTTAATTAACCTGCACTAATTTTCACAAAGCATTTCAAGTTGTCTTGTGCAGTATCAGTGTGAGCCTTCAAGCCCACACGGTACAGAGGATGCTTCCAAGGGGATGGTTGCAAAGACTTCATGACCAGCTCAGGGTAAAAACCTGTCTTCTCTCTCACCCCTCCCCGCCGCCAGAAAATCTCCAGCTAAAGAACCTTAAAATCGTCCCATATTTGCCAAACAATTCTATAATTTAGGATTTGTCTTTTCTCCTAAATTGAGACAACCCCTCCCCAACCACAAAGCCCAGATCTCTTGTGGCTTTGTTTGGATTTTCTAGCTTGAAAATCCTTGCATTTCAGAAGCAAATATTGGCCACAATTCTGATGTTTGGGGAGAGGCATTAGAGACACTTAGAGAATATAAAAGTAAACACTGACATCTTTAATTCCCATTGAAAGGAAACCAACCCAAATGGTGGGTTAGGCAAGGCAAAAATCCCTTTAGTTCAAAGCATATTCTCTGAGCACTGTGCATATTGGGGGCCACAGACAAATGAGATTTGGTGTCTGGAGACATGGGAATGATCACAGATGACACTTGTTATGTGCCAGGTATGTGATATGTGTGTTTTTAGCCTTATTTTGTTTCTTCCTAAACAACTCTGCAACTCTACAACTCTCTTGGAGATCCAGAGAGATTGAATAAGCAATCTAAGGTCAAATAGCAAGTAAGTACAGACCCAAGATTTGAACTCAGGTTCTTCTGACCCCAAAGGCCGTGCTCATTACATATTGCCACATGACCCTTAAAGAACATATAGGATCAGTGTGCAAGACAGGCAAGCAAGCTAATATTTGTGATGTGGTGGTTTGACCACCAATTGGGTCTCCCCTCATAATTCTGTGTGTAGATACCACAGGGAGGTTGCCAAATCTGTTTTCAGAATATGCTTCCAAGGGTCTTCCCAAGCCCCATTTACCTGCTTCTCTTCCTCATTTGCTTGAGGTGGACGTACACCTGGTCTCTTATCTTGCAAAACTAGAATGGAGACAATAGAGAAGAGAATGAATGAAATGTCTGCTTGGCAATGAACATGCATTAAAGCCAGATGAATTCAGTTCATCATTAAAAAAATTGTTGAGCAGGAAGGCATCTGGCTCATAGTGGGCATTTGATACATGTGAGTTGAGTGAATTAATGGGTGAGTGAATAAATTTTGAGACCTAAAGAGGTTAATAAAGTACCTTTGGCATAAAATGGGCTGATGAATCAACTCTAGCTCTATCTCTTTTGGTAGAAATGTGGAAAATGAGGTAAAAAGAGTTGCTGTAGATCAGCATCACCATATGTTAAGGAGCAAGGAATGAGTTGTGCCAAAATGTACACATGAAATTGCACTTTTGCTTATTACAAAAGGCCATTTATAAGAAAAGAGAAATTTTCATCACTACACAGCTATTAAAATGGCCAAAATCCAGAAGACTGACAACACCAAATGCTGGCAAGGATGTGGAGCAACAGGAACTCTCCTTCATAGCCAGTTGGAGTGTAAAATGGTACAGCCACTTGGGGAGACAGTTGGGTGGTTTCTTACAAACCTAACCATACTCTTACCATGTGATCTAGCAGTCTTGCTTCTTGGTATTTACCCAAAGGAGTTAAAAACTTATGTCCACACAAAAACCTGCACACAGATGTTGATAGCAGCTTGATTCATAATTGCCAAAACTTGGAAGCACTGTGGGAGTGGGTAAACAGTGTTACATCCAGATATTGCAATATTATTCAGTGCTAAAAAGAAATGAGTGATCAAACCATGAAAAGACATGGATGACCCTTAAATACATCTTACTAATTGAAAGAAGCCAATCTAAAAAAAGTCTATATACTATATGATTCCAACTATACAATATTCTGGAAAAAGGCAAAGCTATGGAAATAGTAAAAGGATCAGTGGTTGCTGGGGTGGGAGGGGAAAGAATCAATGAATAAGCAGAACACAGAGGATTTAGAGGGCAATGAAACTATTTTGTGATGCTATCATGGTGGATACATGTCCTTATACATTTGTCCAAACACACTGAATGTCCGACACCAACAGTGAACCCTAATGTCAACTATGGACTTTGGCTGATTATCATGCATCAGTGTAGGTTCATCAGTGGTAACAAATGTCCCACTCTGGTGGGGGATGTTGATATTGGGGGAGGCTGTGGGGACAGGAGGGGACAGGAGGTATATGAGACATCTCTGTACCTTCCTTTCAGTTTTGCTGTGAACATAAAACTGCCTTAAAATATAAAGTCTTTAAAAAAAAATGAAAACAAAGACATGAAGCTAAAAGCCTTAATAGGAGGGAACTTCCTCAACCTGGTAAAGAATATCTCCCTACAGCTAATAACATACTTCATGGTGAGACACAAGAAGCTTTCCACTAAGATTAGGTCATGAGACAACATTGTCCCCTCTCCTCACCTGCTTAAGAAAGAGACTGAGGGAGAGAGGAAGAAAGAATGTTGAAGCTTTGAAAAAAGGATTAGAGAGGAAGGTTTGGGATTCTCAACTATTAAAACTTACCATCTGTGCTGTTGTCCTGTTCATCCAGGGAGACAAGCTCCCCTCATGTCTTTTTTTTAGTGCTATGGTTCTGGGTGCTGTAACATAGTCCCTTGGCTCTAGACAACGAATACAATCCTGGCTCAAGCTTGTTTTGTGATAAACCATGGACTATTTTATATCTTCACCAAAAAAAAAAAAAAAAGTTAGCAAATGAGGTAATGAACATGAACAGCGTGTCTCACTTATGATGACTACATAATTAATTCATGTGAGTAAGAAAAAACACATTTAGGGGCTGCCATATGTAGCTTTGTTTTCTTTCATTTTTCATTGATTTGTCTATGAGAGTAATGATGTGTTATTTACCATCTGAAGGCCGACGAGAAAGGCTTTGCCTTGTGAGCTTAAAGCTGCCTTGTGCATCACGTGGAAAGAAGGTGAGCGTGAGGATCGTTCATTGTGAGTGGACAAGCTTCGCTCCCTGATGGATTCGGACTATGTCCGTGGAGGCCAGGGCCCCAGGGAGCGGGCTGGGCCTTGGCGGTACTCAGCTCCCAGTGATGATGCAGCTCAGTCTTGTCAGATCTCCATAGAAATATTAGAAGAGGCTAAGAAACTGGTCTTAGAGGTGACATCTCCCAACTTTAAATTTTTGTCAGCTGTTGCTGTTATTGAAAGTATTGTTTTAAATTGGGAGATTCAAACAAGACACGAGCATCTGTCTCGTGTTGGGAAGGTTGGCACTGGCAGAGACAAGAGGATCAGAGAGTGGCCTCCTGTCTGTTGTTCACCGTTGCCCATCTACGGAGAGCCCTGCGAGCCAAGCCCACGGCTCTTCCATAGAAATGCCACACTGTTGTGTGGTCTTTGAGGGACTGTGGAGTGACGCATGACAAACAAAGGAGCAATGAATGTGACATACTGGTTGTAATATCCGAAGGTAAGAATGCAAACTGGAGGCCCGCGCTATCCCGAGCCATGTCCTACCTCCACTCATCCCCTGTGCCACACAGCTGGCTAGCTGCCCACAGTTTTGCTACCTGCTGGATCCTTGCGGGCATTTGAGTTGTAACCCCTGCCTTAAGCCATTAGTTACTAGCATCTCAGGAAAAGAAGATGTTTGCAGCTGGCTTTAAGACTCCTTTGGAATGGGACAGAGAACGAGGTAGGCCCTAAGCCGGAATGCAGAAATCTAATTCCTCTACATTCCAGTTCAAAATTCCTCAAAGGTTCTCCACCCCACTGTATAAAAACCTACAAGTCCCCAACATCTGCACATTCTGTCACCTGGTCGGGTCTTTTTTTTCTTTTAAGATTTCTTTTTTAGAAAGAGAGAGAGTGTGTACGCACATGTGCTAGTGGGATTTGGGGCAAGGGGGGAGGGAGAGGGAAAAGGAGAGAATCTCAAGCAGACTCCACATTGAGCACAGAGCCTGACCCCGGGGGCTCGATCTCATGACCCTGAGATTATGACCGGAGCCTAAACCAAGAGTCGGACGCTTAACTGACTGAGCCACCCAGGCGCCTGACACCTGGTCAAGTCTTACTTATTTCTTAGGCCACAGCTTCTAGGTCCCTGAGCAGGATTTATTTGTCCCTCTTCCATGTTCCTATCTGAGTCTGGGACTAACTCGACACCTCGATCATATTCTCCTCTCAAGTTTTCGATGGAGCTTTCTAGAACCATGAGCTGCTAGAGCTAGTGGTGGTTTGTCTTTACCTCGGTCTCCTCTGGACCCAGGATATTTTCTGGCACACATTAAGGGGTGAAAACTATGTGCCAATTAAGAAGTGACAAAGAGGAAGAATGTCTTCAACACGGTTGCATGTGTACTGTTGACCATTGTTCTGATTTTGTAATTTTGCCATGGACCCTTCCCCACAGAACACTGTGATAAAGCAGGGGTGCCGAGTTCCCCAGTCCTTGTTTGTTTGTTTTTTATCTCATTGGACAAGCAAGAAGAAGGGAGGCAAGAGAGAGGTGTGGAAAGAACAGTTGGGAGACTTTTCTCCTTCACGTTATCCATGCCATGGATGGGAAATTCAAACCCAGCCTCTTCCACAATGGCATGTTCAGCAAACCTTCTACTGCTGGAATCCAATTCGTCAATTAAAGATCAGAGTAGCAGATCTGGATATTGTGTTCCCTTCAGCTGACCACCACGGGCTGGCTGGGAGGCAGGGCTAGGGGGAGGGCTAAGAGAGGGAGCCAGAATGGGGGAGGGAAGGAGGCGGGTGGGAGGGGGGAGCTCTCCATGTGAACTTCCCCCTCCCACCACCTCCCCCCTCACCCCGGCTTCCAAATAGTAAATTAACAACAGTGGACCTTGTTAAGTGCAGCTTCACAAATTAATATGAAATATAGTGCTTTTTCATAAGCTTGAGAACCAGATTTAAAAGCATATTGGTGTTTGTACACAGCAGGCCGTAATGATCCATTATCCTGCAGACAGAGGAGCTTGCAGCAACACATAAAGAAGATGCAATTGGGCCATCTGCTTTGATTTCTGCAGCGTCCCCAGAGATCCAAGGGAGGGGCTGACAGTCCTCTCCATCTGCCCTTACATTATCAATTACAGTTGAATTATGCCGTGCGCTGCAGGGCTGGCAGATACGGATGGGAGATTGTGGCACCTGAAAAATATAGAAGAAAATCCATATGTTGGGAGCCAGCTGTTTATTTACAAGTCCTTGACATATTTCCTCACTTTCTCGGCTGCTGCCTTTTTTAAGGTTCCTAGAGACATTTCAGTTTAGTGTGAACTTGAGAAGAAATTAGGTGTAGCAGCATAGCACCACATGAATAATATTTCAGTTTCCTTTTTTACAGTTGAAATGTGCACGGAGCAAAAAACATCAGGTCGAACAGATTTTAAATTATGAAAAAAAAAAGTTGGGCAAACATCTGGGGTGGCGGCTACAGCTTGTTATGTTTATAAAACATGTTAGAACAGGCGGGGCCAGGCGCACTGTACATTTTTGGCAGCTTAGAAATCATGTGTAAAACTGTAACTTTTATGAAATGGCAAGTGTTTACGAAAGCTCAGGGAGTAGGGAGGTAGACATCGGAGTGGCCGGGCCTTTCATGAAGCCTCTTACCGCAACTTCTAGGAATGCGGCTAGAAGGGTGCAAGGTTTTGTTTTGTTTTGACTGGTCTTTTTTTTTTTTTTTTTTCCTTTTCCTTGGGCAACAAGGGGCTTACCTTGTTCCCGGTTCAGTCCCTTCTAGACTTGGGAGGGAGAGAGCTAGCGCGGTTTTATGCTGCGGTATTGCTTCCAAGCGTGTGGGAGTTTACACTTGGTTCTCATTTCACGCCATGTCCTCTCCCCACAGCCACTCAACCGGAGAGCGTGTGTGCGCGTGTTTGCTCAGCTGGGGTTCCAGGCCAGTGCTTCAAGAGCCTGGGGGAAGTGTCCTTGTCATCTGGATTCAGCACTGTCGGGCGGCAGGGGACAGGAGGCCTCATGCTGGCTATGGGGGGAGACTGTTTTTGAGATGCCCCTCACCCTCCCCAGAAGCAGAGATCTTTGCAGGGTAAATGAAGAGACTCGGATTGGAAGTCAGGCCCCTTGCCTGGTGGCTCAGTCGGTTAAGCGTCTGCCTTCGGCTCAGGTCGTGATCCCAGTGTCCTGGGATCCAGTCCCACATCGGGCTCCTTGCTCGGCGGGGAGCCTGCCTCTCCCTCTCCCTCCGCTGCTCCCCCTGCTTGTGCGCTCTCTCTGAGACTAAAAAATAAATAAAATCTTAAAAAAAAAAAAAGAAGTCAGGCCCCAGTTTTTCACCATTTCCCTTGCCACTCAGGGCCAGTTCAGAGGGCCTCCTTGTCTGTAGGCTAACTCCGAGATCCTAGCACTTAACACTTGGTCTCTTGCATTCTACTTTGGAAGCAAGTCATAGGCGTTAGATCATTAACTGAGAGCTTCCTGAAGGAAGGGCTGAGCTTACTTATTTTTGCTTCTTTTTTAAGACCAGCCTGACACCTGGCGTTCCCCCGAGAGTTCGTAAAACGTTGGGTGAACGAACAAATGAATGAATGAATGAATGATGCCTTGGGATTTTCTGTACGTGAAGGAAGAGGCTTAGTAGGGCAAGTGCAAAATCTAGGAACGACAGAATTCTGTTGTTTGTGATGTGGCCGTTGGGATGCCAGCTTCTGGCTACTGAGGATGCCTCTCTAATCTGACAGCTGTAGGCAGCAGGAACGTGCCTTTCTCTTTGCGACCACTGGGCAGCTCCCTGGAGAAGGGAGGACCCCCTGGCGGTTGTGTTCACAGGCTCTGCTGACTACTCCTCTTTGTCCCACAGCCTCCTAGTCCCTGGGCTCTACTGGCTTTCTCCCCGTGTCCTGCTGGGTCCTCACTGCCTGTGCTCAGAGCACACATAATCACTCCTAGCCTCATGGGACGTGAGGTCACATGTGCACAGTGATCCCCACGGCGCTTCAGAGTGGAGGCTCAGTGCCCGAGAGCTTTCCTACCACAGTGCCAGGATCCTCTATAATAATTTGTGGGGCCCAGTGCAAAATGAAGATGTGGGGCTCCTTGATCAAAAATGAAGAATTTCAAGGTGGTGACAGTGAAGCCTGAACTGAGCCCTTCTGAGCAGCGGTTGGGGGCCCCTCTAAGCGGGGGCCTGGTGCAGCTGCTCAGGCCGCATACCCAGGAGGCTGGCCCCCACTGATGCTGGTGCTGCCTGCTGCCACATCTGCTGGGGCCAGGCCCACCCTTACTACTTCTTCCTCTCCCCCCATCATCCTCTTCCTCCACAAGGCATTACACAAGAAACCCTTCCCCTACTTCCTGTCTCCGTCTTTCCCTTTGCTGCAGCTTTTTCACTCAGATACTGAATGGAGCCTCAAGGTGGTCTCCACATTTTCCTTTCCTACTTCTGACTTCCCTTCTGATGGACTTGAAATGTCTCAGCTTTTGGTCCCTCTCTCAAGACCTCACCTGGTAGTACCTACCCCAGAGTGCTGCTGAACATGTTGCTTTAGTAATAATACACACACACATATATATATAAAAACAGAATCGGATTGGGTTTTTTTTTTTTTTTTTTTGCTATTTGTTCATTCAGTCATCTGTTTATTTAGCATCATTTATTGATTCCCACAATCCACAAAGATGGAATGAAGGCCAGGGTAGCCTCCATTATTTTTGAGTATTTTTGCTGATTTCTCCATCCTCTCCTCCATGTCTGTAATCTACTCTTCATATCATACTTAAGGAGAAAGGATAGAGCAATAGGATCACTCAGAGAGGCGACCTGAATTGGCTACGACTACATAGGAGGTTAGGGGCTGCTGCGGACTCGGTTTGCTGAAGCTCTAACCTCAGTGTGACTGTACTGGCAAACAGGACCTTTATGGAGGTAATTCATATTAGAAAAGGTCATGAGAATGGGGCCCCCATCCGATAGGACTGGTGTCATTATCAGAGACACCAGACACCCCTCACTTTCTCACTATGCACCCACAGTGGGTAGACCATGTGAAGACTCAGCGAGAAGGCCCCTGTCTGCAAGCCAGGAAGATTTCTCACCAGAAACCAAATTTGCTGTCCTCAATCCTGAACTTCTGGCCTCCAGAACTTGGAGAAAATAAACTTCTGTTGTTTAAGCGCCCCAGTCTGTGCTATCTTATGGCCGGTCAAGCAGCCTGATAGGGTGGCAAAGCCAGGATGGGAACCTAGCCTTCACCACCAAGCAGTGACTTCTGAGTTAGCCTCTAAAGTCCTTGCAGATGGTGATCGAGCCTTTTATGTCTCCTGCAACTTCCAGACTCCAACTGAGCCTGCAAGAGAGGCAAAATGACAGCAAACGCATGCCCAAGGGACAGAAGAAAGTCACCGATGCTCCAGCAGCTGGTATCTTTGATCACTTATGTTTTGGTCATCTAGTACTCCTTCACAAATCACCACATAAGCTGATGGCTTAAAACAGCAACAGCTGTGCACTTGCTCTGGATTCTGTAATTGAGGCAGGGTTCGAAAGGGAGAGCTCATCTCTGCTGCCTGTGGCCTCAGCTGGAATAGCTCCTCTGGGGGTGGAGGGTCCACTTCTCAGATGGCTTACTCCCATGGATAGCAAGTTTGGAATGCTGGCAGTCCACAAGGAGCTCAGCTGGGGCTACCCGCCCTGTCTTGTTTCTCCCCCATGGGCTCTCTCCCTGGCTGGGCTGGACTTCTCCCAGCATGATGGGCAGGTTCCCAGGGGGAGCATCCTAAGAGCAAGTGTTCTAAGAGACAAGTCCCAATGTCCGAGCTTGCACTGCCCAGTACAGTAGCCACTAGCTACACGTGCACTTGAAGTACATTTAGTCTGACTCAAGATGTGCATTAAGTGCAAAATACGCACCAAGTTTGGAAAACTCAGTCCAAACAATAAAAGGAAAAATGCCACTAGTACCTTTTTTCAGTATCGATCACATTTTTGAAGAATATTTTAGATATATTGGGCTAAACAAGATACGCTATTAAAATTAACTTCATCTGTTTCTTTCGCTTTGCTTCTAATGTGACTGCTATAAAATTGGAAATTACGTCTGTGGCTCACATTATATTTCTATTGTGCTGGTCCCTGAGCTTACCCTGAGCTCTGCTTGTGTCGTGCTTGTTAATTTATCAGGAACCAAAGCTGGTCACGTGGCCAAGCCAGACTCATCCTGGGAAGCGGCTCCTCGAAGGTTTGAATGCTGGGAGGAGGGATGCATTGGGAACCACCCAAGTGACGTTCTACCACAACTTTCAAGGTTTCCATTTTGTTCAATTTTAAGACAATGCAATACATTTTTGTAAAAAGACCTGATACGAAAAGCTCTATAAAAAGTCAGAAAAAAACTTCAACTTCATACATAATAGGATATAGTATTGTGGGTGTTTCAGCAGTGACTATGCAAGTATTCACTGCCTGTTTTTTGCAAAGTGCCAGGTGCTGAAGAGAGGAGTAAAAGATTCCCGAGTGGCTTGAAACTTGAGAAATTCACAATGAATTTCTGGAAGAATGAACAATATAAAAGTGTGCCATATTAAGACCTTGTTGTGCGTTACAAAATACCCACTGTGTGGACTACTTGCTTATCCATTGTCTCTCCAATTATATCATGTCTTCTGTGTGTGTGAGTGTGTGTGTGTGTGTGTGTGTTTCCCCATTTAGGGTTCCTGAGATTCTAATTGAGGAGATTGGAAGTAGAACCAGCATAGGAATGTTTCATGATTATAATTTAACAAGATCATTTTTTCTATGCATTTCTAGTGGAGAACCCTAGCAGGGTGTGTCCCATGGGTCTTCACAGGAGATGGAGAAAGAAGAGCAGTGAGGCCAAGGGTGTTTCTGGAAGAAGAGATCCTTACAGGTGGGCTGGGCTTCGGCCCCTGCTGACAGTTCAGAGGATGCTAAGACTTTCACAGTATCATGTCCCATCAGCAGACAAAGCTTGTGAGACTGCTTCACCCTCAGGCATCTTGGGGGTGGGGGTGGCAGTGAGCGAGTTTCGTATGTTTGGTCTCAGTAGCGGGGGCTTGGGTTATGACGTCCGCCCAGGGAGGGAAGGTGGCCACAGTAGTTTGCTAGGGTTACCATAACACCGCCCTACACGCTCGGTAGCGTTAAGTGACAGAAATTCATTTTCTCACAGTTCGGAGGCTGGAAGGCCACGACAGGGTTGGCTTCTCCCTGGCTTGTAGATGCCATCCTGTCCCTGTGTCCTCACATGGTCTTCCCTCCATTGTGCCATGTCCTAATCTCCTCCTCTTACAAGAACACCACCAGTCATATTGGATCAGGGCCCATCCTGACACCGTCATCTTAACCACTTCTTTGAAGGCCCTGTCTCCAAATACTGTCACATTCTGAGGTACCAGGGGTTAGGACTTCAGCAGATGAGTATTCAACATTTCTGTGGAATACAATTCAACCAATAGCAAATTATTTCTGGGATGGGCCCTCTCTCTGACAGAATGATTTCTGTTGTCCAAACACCTAACAATTTTTTTGAAAAGTAGAAATAGATATAATAACCCAGATGGATTACAAAGTTGCCTGTTTCTTCCTTTCTGAGGCCATCTTTCTGTGGCGAAATGAGATCAAAAGGCAGGGTTGCATAATTAAGAGGAAAACAGAGTTCAGTAAGTGTTGCTGCTTGCATATACACATGCAAACACATTGGAGGGCCCTTTCTGATACCTCTGTTTGCCCTCGCATGGGTCAGAAGCAGTGCCTTAATTAAAATAAGAAGAGCCCTGGGGCTCCAGACAGGAGAGGCTTCTCTGAGAAGCCAGGGCAGCACTGGGCTGTAGACCCCAATATCCCATTCCTACAGTCAGGGAAGTCGGGTTTAAGTCATAACCACATGAGAATACTGAACTCTGTTCAGTGCCTAGAACTTTGCATACTGTAGGTAATTAATACTTATTAGGGAATCACTGCTGAAACACCTAAAACACTCTAGCCTATTATGTACTGAAGCTGGAAGAGTTTTCTCTGACTCTTTATAAAGCTTTTTATATTAAGTCATTTTACATAATTGTATTGCTTTTCAAGTTGAACAAAATGGAAGCATTGGAAGATGTGGTATAACATTAAGGATGCATTAACTTAGCTAAGACAGAGGGAAAAGCATTCTAGAAAGAAGGAACAGCATGTGCAAGAGATGGAAGGGGCAGGGTAAATTCCAAGGCTGGAAAGTTGCCCAGTGGGATTGCAGCAGATGGCAAGGGGGTGTATACTGGGAGACGTGGTCTGGGGCTTTAAGAGTGTGTCATTTGGGGATGGGTAGAATCGCAGAATCTTCCATCTCTGTCTTAGAGGGCTTTCCAGGTAGGCCGTGTGTTTTCTTTCACTGTATTGTTTTTCGTGCCTACTACCCTATGTCGGAAATTTCCAAGGATTCAGGTGAGTGAGTGGCACCTCCGTGTCTCAGAACTCAGCTTTTCTCCTTGACCCCCAGTCCCCGTGACAAGGGAACTTCCTAGCAGGTGGTTACAAAAAATATTCATTCCTTGACCACTAACTTCCTACTGTACCCTAACTTCCTACTTACACATTTTCAGGAGCCTCTCCCAGGGCTGCAATGGGGGGGGTGCCTACCCTCTCCTCTGATAACACCCAGTCTGACAGTAACAGCTCCACTTGACATCTTCCATTTTTTATCTCTGTCTCTGGCTCCCCTTTCCAGAAATCTTAACTGTGAGGTTACTTGAAGGTGTCTCGACTGATCAAGCCTGAGGAAGTCCTACTCACGTCTGTGTGGAGGGTCTTAAGCTTGGGGACTGATAATCCCATCCATCCAAATCCTCGGGCAAGAAAAAACAATGGGAGCCAACTCACTCATAAATTATAGCAATTCATTGTCATTTTCATCCTTGCCCCTTCTTTTGCCTGGGATGTTTCTTCCCCAAATATCTTTATGGTTCTGTCCCTCACTCCCTTCAAGTATCTACTCAAATATCAGAAAGGGCTTCCCTGGCTACCCTGGAATGAAAGCACCCTTCACTGATTGTCTTCCTTACCTTAACTTCTTCCTATTTTTCTTTAGCCTGCTCGCATGGGTTCTGGAAAGCTAATGTCCTCTGATGCTGCTGAAGCCATACTTCATCCACCATCCATTCATCACATCAATGCTTTTTGAGCACCTCCTATGTGGCAGGGACCATGCTATGTTGTATTGATAAAGGGAGGAACACAGGGGAGATATCTGCCCTCATTCTAGTCTAGGCACAACTAACAGAGTAGTGAATAAATCCATCCAGTCTTCTCACCATGGAAACGGGGAGACCTGTTGAGGACTACCTTAACTTGAGTGGTCAAAGGAAGGCTTTTGTGAGGAAAGGATTAGAAGGAGCAGGTTGCACCAGCCTCTGCTCGGCCAGCTTCCAGCTCTCACTTCTCCCCTCCATCAACCTGTCTTCCTCCCTATTCCACTTTCACCTTCCGCCGGTCCCGAGACAGGCCCTTCCGGGTGTGAATGTTGATGGGTACAATAGGTGGGCCAGGGATGAGGGGCTGAGAAGAAGGCAGCCTCATTTCCACTGGCGGTGTTGAAGCCCCAGCCTAGCCATGTGCCATGACATTACAGAACAGCTCACCCCAGCCAGGGACTGCTTACCCAAGCCTAAGTGTGCAGTCCTTTTAATCTCATGAAACTCCAAGTCTTTTCAAGGTATAAAACAGTGACCTTTTCAAAATGCAAATCTGGTCCTACCACCCCCCGCCCTAGTTTAAAACCTCCCAGTGGCTTGGGATAAAAGCCACTTCTGTATCACGCGTGGCTTAAGAACCTTGTGTGGTCTGGCCCCAGCCTCTCCAGCCCCATTTCCCGTTACCACCACACTGTGTCACACTGGGCACCTTTGAGTCCTTCGGATTCATCCTGCTCCCTCCCAGTTTTTGTACGTGCTGTACCTCCTTTTTGGAATGCTTTCCCCTCCATCTTAACCAAATTAACTCATCCTTAATATTTAACTCAAATTTATAATTTCTTTACATTTATCATGATCCCTTGCATTTTTCTTCTATAACATGTGGCATGATGGCACTGCTGTATCGATCCATTTGATACCTGCGTCATGTTATCTCCCCCAGTAGAGAGTAAGCTCTGTGAGGTCTGGCCCCGGGACCATTTCTGCGGGCTGATGTATGCCCAACTTTAACACAAGGCCTGCAATGTAGCAGCTACCTGTTAATATTTGTTGAATGAGTGAATGACTGAATGAGTGAAAAAAAATCTTCCTTTATACTCCCCTTCAGGCATAAGCAAGATCAATAACAGTCGTTGTAGAAAAAGGCAGTCTTCGTCCGGGCACGCAGTCCACTATGTAGAGAATATTGCACCACTGATCCTACAAGGCAATCTGTTTCTCTTGCAAGTTATTTGTTGGTTTTGCTGGACAGCGTCCCGCCCCAGAGACAGTGATGTTCATGCTGGGGGTGGGTGAGGAGGGGTGTCTGAGGAAGAAGACTCCAAGTGAGCTGACCTATTTCTCTGTTCCTTACATGTACAGAGTCTACCTCTACATTTATTTGCCCACCTTTTTCTACCATTTCTTCCTTCTCAACCCAAGTTATAGTTCTTTTCCAAAGGTTGTTGGTGTGAAAGGAAAATTGGTTCAGGTCATAAATAAGATTCAAGGGGAGTCATTAGCATAGGTTTGGGGGACGACGGCCCCTCCCTCCTCCTCTATAATTTATTGTTTTTCTTCTGTAGGAAGCCAAATGATATTTCTCTAATTAACAGACACAGGCAACTATCGTATAAATCAACCTCATAGCCTTTTTAGTGATGCAATCACTTTATGATCAGGGGATATAAATTAAACATCACAAATGCATCTCAAGCAGCAGAACATAATGGGAATAAGAGACAGAGGTTGGCTAGCTCTGGGGATTGTGGGCACTGAGAGGGATCTTCGCTCTGGAAGCTGCTGATTTTGCCCCAACATTGCCAGGGGACGGGGTATGATCTGCGCGTGGACAGGGACGCCATACATTCTTGTCCTTGCTGTTGTACATTGCCTGTAGGTGTGAGTGACTGCATGAATGTGCATGGAGAGCCTAGGACCTGGGTAGAAGCCTCAGCCTTGGTACCTATTCCCTGTGTGACCTTTGGGAAGTCACTCGCATCTATGAGCTCTGTTTTGTCATCCATCAGTTGGAGATAATCATAGTACTTGCTTCATAACATGATTGTGGGCATGAATGCATGAATGCATGCAAGGCACTCACAATAGTGTCCGACATGTAAAGGGAACTTTAATTCGTTTGAACTCTTATGATTGGGATTATCATCATTATTATTATCCCCAGCCTCAAATTCCATGTCTCCCCATTTAGTGGACATAATCACTTAAGATGCTGATTTCTGGGCCACAGTCTGATTCCACAACCTGGGGTAGAGCCTAGAACTCTACATTTTAACAATGTTCTTGATGCTTCTGATGCTGGCGGTCTGTGAATCACATCACTAGTCAATGGCATGCACAGAAAATTGAGGCTTTTACTAAATACCTAGGTAGCTCAGCCTAAATGCTACCCACTAGGAATAAGACAGCACCAAATAACATCCAGAGAGCAGATTTAAACTTATTTTTATACTTCCTTCTAGGAAGTGGCCTCTGGGTAGAGTGGCTTTGCTGGAAGCACCATCCTTTCCTTCCTCCCTCACTCAGAGCTAGATTCCTGTGAGTGTGGAGCATGGCTGGAGATGAGGCCCCATCTGGAGATAAGGGGGCGGCGGGGAGGATTGAGCTACAGTGAATCCTTTCTAAACACACACCCTTGGGTATGCTCTTCCTCTCCACCCCTCTCTCTTTCCCCAGACTTGGTAGTTTCTTTTAATAGTTCCTCCCAACACAGAACCTTGGGGAGGGGGTACTATGTTACAGTTTATAAAACACCTATGTGCTCATGATCTCATGGAAAATTCCCAATCCTTGAGACTAGTAGTGAAGAGAGATTATTATCCCCATTTAACAGATGAGAAGACTGGGGTTCAGAAATAAGAGAGGATTTTCCTGAGGTCACACAGTTCTTAAGGGATAAACAAATCTTGACTCCAGGAGTTTTAGTCTTAAATCTGCTATGGTGTTTGGCACTGTGACATAGAGGCTTTGGTTTATTTCCTTGCTTAGAAACAAATGGTTGTGGTATATGTACAGTCATGTATAGACAATCATATTTTGAGATGGAGCACACACGTGTCTGTGTCAGTGTGTCTATCTGTGTATTGGGGGCAGTGGTGCAGAGCCCCTTGTTATATAGCTCCTCATCCCTTTGCCCTGCATCTTCCGGGGGCTCCCAGGGTTATTGCACTTACCCCAACCTCAGTGCCTCAACTAAGTTTTCCACAGTCAACTAAAAGAACACTGTCTTGGGCTCCTGGGTGGCTCAGTTGGTTAAGTGTCTGCCTTTGGCTCAGGTCATGATCCTGGGGTCCTGGGATCGAGCCCCGCATCAGGCTCTCTGCTCGGTGGGGAGCCTGCTTCTCCCTCTGCCTGCTGCTCTGCCTACTTGTGCGCTCTCTGTCTCTGTGTCAAATGGATGAATGGAATCTTTAAAAAAAAAAAAAAAAGAACACTGTCTTGAGACCATTTCTGTCATTTGAAGCATGTTCAGTAGCCATAGTCTCTAGATGTCATGGAGCATTTTGTGGAACATCATGACATTTTAGAAGTTGAAAGAATTATGTGTTTGAGGACACATGGGGCATTTCCTTCTCCCCTTTGGCCCTTCTATCCAGTCATCTAAGACATTTCTGTGGCTGCTGCTCAAGAAAAGGATGGCCCAAACACATGGAGAGAGAAAAAGGAGGACTCCTGTCTTGGCTTTTGCATTCCCAAAGCCTGGACTGGAGGGTGAGGGGAAGACCCACAAGCATCATTTGAGCATAGATCTGGGGAAAGCGTAATAGGCAAGGAATCAAAAAAAGCCCTAGACTTTGGGAAGGGAAAG
This sequence comes from Neomonachus schauinslandi, assembly GCF_002201575.2. NCBI lineage: Eukaryota > Metazoa > Chordata > Mammalia > Carnivora > Phocidae > Neomonachus > Neomonachus schauinslandi. The sequence continues at coordinate 28,077,740 of NC_058418.1, read as the reverse complement.
TATGGCAGGGAAATAAAGAGGGAAAGAGCTTGTGGGTTTGTTGCACAGGCTCTGAATGGAGGGAGCATGTGGGGCAGAGCAGAGCCAGCATCCAGAGGCTCCTCAGCCTCTGCCAAAGCATCCTCCAAAGCGGCGGTTTGCTCTTGGGAGATGAATGGGGGTCTCTTCTTTATCTGCAGGAGCCCAGCCACCGCTCAGCTGAGTGCTGGCTCACAGAGCCTGCCCTGAGGATCTATAGTGGCTGCTCTTCCCGTTGGATGAGCCCCTGGGACCCAGTAAGGAAGCTGTGGGGTGACTGGCCCCAAGATTGAACTCAGACCCCATCTGACCTACCCCATGTGACCAACCCCCATTTCCATACCATGGGACACTTGCATACATCGGAGGCTTCCTGGACATCCCCAGGGTGCTGGAGTGGGTTTTGGTTTTTGTTTTGAGGTTTTTTTAAGAGTTCATTTTTTAGGAACAGTTTTAGGTTCACAGCAAAATTGAGAAAAAGGTGCAGAGATTTCCCGTATATGCCCCACCTCCCCCCAACACATGCATCGTTTTTCTCATCAACGTTGCCCTGGTGAGACATTTGTTACAATTTAATGAACCTACAGTGACACATCATTATCACCCAGAGTCCAGAGTTTACAGTAGAGTTCACTCTTGGTGTTGGGCATTCTGTGGGTTTGGACAAATGTATAATGCCATGTATCCATCATTTTAGTCTCATAAAGACTATTTTCACTGCCACAAAAATCCTCTGTGCTCTGCCTCTTCATCTGTCCCTGTCCCCAGCCCCTGACAACTGATTTTTTACAGTCTCCATAGTTTTGTCTTTTCCAGAATGTCAAATAGTTGGAATCTCATCGTACCCAGGCCTTCCAGATTGGTTTCTTTCACTTAGCAATATATATTTAAGGTTCCGCCCTGTCTTTTCATGGCTTGATAACTCATTTCCCTTTTAGTGCTGAAAAATATCTCATTGTATGGATGTACCACAACCTATTTATCCATTCAGCTACTGAAGGATATCTTGGATGCTTCCAAGTTTTGGCAATCATGAATCTAGCTGCTATAACTATCATGTACAGGTTATTTTATGGACATTGGTTCTCAACTGCTTTGGGTAAATACCAAGAGGCAAGATTGCTGGATCATATAGCAAGACTAAGTTTAGTTTTGTAAGAAATCTCCCAACTGTCTTCCAAAGTGGCTGTACCATTTTACGCTCCAACTGGCTATGAATGAGAGTTCCTGTTGTTTCAAATCCTTGACAGCATTTGGCGTTGTCAGCCTTCTGGATTTGGGTCATTCTAATAGGTCTGTAGTAGTATCTCACTGTTGTGGAGTGGAGTTAGGACGGAAACCCTCAGCCTCAGTATTTGAGCTGGACCAGTTGAGCCATATCAGAGATCTCTTCCTTCCCCAAAGCCAAGATGGTGGCCAATAAACATATGTTCTATGTATATACCTGGGAAATGAGGCCATGAAATCTTGTGCCAGATCTGATACGATTTTATACTATATTTGAATATAGACATGGGAAATCAAGTGCTGATAGTTTAGAAGAAATTATGGGAGGGAAAACTTGAAGTGAGAAAATCTATCACTTCTTTTTCATGCATGCATTTATGGATTGGTTGCTATAATATCCATTGGCTGCAAATCTGAAAAGTAGAGCCAGTATTTGATAACAGTAGTAAGATCCTTGGCTTGGCTTGTGGAGCATCAGTTTCCAGGTGATTGTGTTCTAAGAATCCCTACTCTTTTCCTCTGGAGTAACATCCAGTTTGCTTGCAGACAATCCTGATGCCTGACACCGGGGCTTCAGAGTGGTGACAAGGCAAGGGTGAGTGTGGGCCATGGCAGTGTCCTTTCCACAATGGCTACCTGTGGCACTTTTAAAGTCACAGGAAATATATGGTGTCCTAATTACCTTGCTTTTCTTAAATGTGAGCCACAATCCATGAGGCCAGTCTATCATTTTGCTGCTCCCAATCTGATTCAGCTGAAATCCAAAGCCATTAAAAATCTTCTCAAAGAATCTTGAGATAACATGGCTGCCAAATTTCTGCTTTTACCACTGTGTCTTTTGTCCCCCGCTGCTATTCTGGACTCTGAATTCCATCCTGTGTCAGCAATCTTCCTGTTAAGGCCCTATTGATCTGGAGACGGATGAACTTATTTTTCTTTTCAAGGTATGAAAGTACACGTGGTCCTAGCACTTAACTCAATGGTGGGAGGAAGTCAGCTTCCAGCCCCCCTTCGCCCACCATGTCTAATTAACATGGAGTCTACCTTCTTTGATGAGTTCATAAGTGTTTCACAGACAGGCGGGATGTAGCAACTTTGCAAGACACTGTTTAAAGATCTTCGACATCTGAGAAAGCCACAAAATCCAATAATCCTACTTTCAGAACTCCAGGGTGTCCACTGAGATCAATCTCATATCTAAACATCACATAAAGAGAGTGCATTGCATTATAGACTGGTTTCTATTGAACACCACCTAAGAAACAGCATTAGACAGTTTTGGGGGAAAAAAAATGGGATCTATACCAGAGGGAATGGACAAGATTGTCAAATTCTGGAAAAATTTCCCCTTGATTAAAGCTGCACTTTCAAAATCGTTACATTCTTAACAAAAATCAGCTTAGCTCCAGTTTATCTTTCGGACAATTTCTTGATGGATTCAATGTTGGGAATAAACTGGAGGGGCTCTTATATTCTTCTTTGGACACAAACAAAGCTGTTACGAATTCTTTCCTTGTTAACTGCAGTAATGCCTGCATAAGGTCCTGCGGAGGGGGTTCATAGGTGTTGAAGGTTGTTTTTTCTTGGTGGGGGGCACCTAGTCCTGGGCTCGTTCTGGCACGTGCCCCTCAATGCAAAGTGTGTCTAGGTGTTTGTAAGGAAACAGGACCCAAGCACCAGAAAAGGGAGTGTTGGCTTCAGATGTGTGCAGAGCTTCCTTTGCTGATGCTGAAGGGAGCAGTGAAATCCTATAGCGGTGTTCTTTCCTGAAAAATAATAGCATTGAGACATGCTTTCCATTTTTCTTCAGGAAAGAAATAGATTTACTTAGCTTAACATATTTTATTTAACTTTCTCAGTGTTGTTATTTTTTTCATTGTTAATATTTCCCAACCTGTGCTCTCTGGAACACTAAATCCCTGTTATGAGAACCCTTAATGAAGCTTGAGAAAGGTTGAAATTTTAAAAGGCTACTTCACTGCAGGACTTTTTAGAGCTTTAAATCTGATAAGATGTCCTGAGAATCTCCAAGTGCTTGGGGAGAGAAACTAATGTGAGTTTCTGAAGTCTATTTGATCCTGAAATTCTTTATCAGCAAACCTCTCGCTCCCGACTAGCTTTTTGGGAATATGCTTTTGGAGAATGCTGTTCTAGGTGCACAGCACATTTCATTAACACCTCACAGTTTAGTCTGAGAAGGAGAGCTCCAAAAGAAAGGAAAGTCAGGTGGGTTAGGGTTTCCCTTAAAATACTCTCCCACATCTTCTTTGAGCCATACCCTCCCCCCCCCCCCCCCAGCCTGGTTTTCCATAACAGCAACAATTGCCTAAGCCTCCAATTCAAAGGCAGTAATTGGTCATTTGGCCGGATCTGAGCTGTCATAGATACAAACAATAGCTGAGCATTTAGTTAGATTTCTTTGAGCAGCTCCAGTTTCCTCATGCCTCTTCTCTACCTGTATGCTTGAGAAGCTCTGAGTCAGGAAGTCCTGTCTATTTCATGCTCACCATCTAGGTAAAAAAGGAAAAAAATCATCTCCGAGCTGGAGCTGTTTTTCATACAAAGTAGTTCAGATCCACCTACTTTCTAGCAATCATAAAGCTGCTTCTTGTCTTTGTGAGTATCTTATGATATGCCCTGTCAGCCAATGTAGGCACCTGAAGCTTGGATCTCAGTGTTTTAGTCTACTTTATGGGTACTCATATCACTTTATCTCACCTAACTCCCCATTAGCCCACCTTTCTCTCCCTCCTTCCCTCTCTCCCTCCCTCCCTCCCTTCCTCCTTCATGCTCTCACTCTGGCTGTAGCTCTTTCTCTCTCTCAAAAGGGGTTTAATCTTGAATTTTTGCTTACTAGGATGTGGGCCAATGCCCTTGGGGACATGTGCAGATGTAGAATTTGGGGACAAAAACTGATCAGAGGAGAGTTAAATCAGATGCCCCTACCTGAGAACCCTAATGTCCTCGCACTATGCTCTGTCTGACCTCTATCTTGTACTAGTTCCAACTTAAGTAAATTCCATGGCATTTAGTTGTTGAGACACTAACTCTTTTATGGCAAAATGAATTAGTGGGTTATTTATATATTTTAAACTTACTTAGATACTCCCTTAAGGCTCACAGCCAAGTCAATAAAGTTATGTTTGAAGATGGAGTTTGAAATTCTATTTTCATTCATTTTAATGGTTTACAAGCAAATTGCATTTTCTACTTCATTCGGTGACATAAGTCAATAGGTATCCAATGTAAATGTAGTTCATTTATATCTGAATTGATGTTCTGTCCACCATTACCTTATGTTTCTAATGCATTCTGATACATTAGTAAATAGGCTTGTCTGATTAATCATTAGCACATGAAAAGAATTAGCTGCTGCCTGCCAAATGGAATTATTGACACTGATAAGAGGACCAATGATGGTATCACCTGGAAATGGAGTATGGAGGTATTTAAAAAAAAAATGCCTCAACACATATGGAGAACCCTGAAAGTGTTTCATTAATTCTTCTTGTGATAGACGTTCTATACCTCTCTTAAAAAAACAATTTTCCAACATTCAAACTTGATGAAAGAAAGTCTAGACTTACTTCACAAACTTAGCTGCCTAAAGTCTAAATACTAAACAAGAAAATCTAAAATCTAAACAAAACTTGATCACTACCCATGGAGGGTGAGAGAGGTTTTAGAACCTTTGAGAAGAAAACAGAACACAAACCAAGCCCCCTAGAAGCCCCCTCTATTGTGATCCACAGCCTGAAGTGGAGTCTTATTAAACCTGAATACCTCTGTTCCAAGTGGCCCCATCTCAATTTTGGCTAGAGAAATTTGTGTGTGCACACACGCATGCACACGCACACACGGGTGTGCATTTACATGATCCTTCGCAGAAACCCCACGCTGCACATCTTCTCCACCAATGAAGCCCGCATGTGGAACTTCGGCAAGGGGGCCAGCCTTGAGGTCTGTAATGCAACTCCAGCGTGTTCCTGGGCTAAGACAGCACGACATACCTAAAAGGGTCATAGCCCTATCATTTTGAAAATGCCCATGTAATTCTGTTTTGTTATTGTCTGAGCCATTAGATTTAAAAGCTCTTCTGTGTGATTGCCAAGAACATTAATGTGAACAAATGATGAAAGTCTAGCTGCTGAGCTGCCCGAACTCATGCAAGTGTCTTCAGGCAGCTCCTCAGTGTGGCAGCATGTGGCAGGTCACTTTTGCTGAGATTTGCTTTCTTCTGGGCTTTAGAGCCATACGGACTATGGTGCAAAAGAAGAGCTGTTTGTGGGCACATTTGCTCCAGCATGACCTGAAGCCGAGGTGCTGAGTGCCTGTGACATATGGCTGATAAAGGGGTCCATCCCCTTAGGAGATTTCATTACTGAGCAAGGATGCTGAAGAAATAGAAGTGAGGAACCTAACTTCGAACGTGTCTTTGGTGATTCACATTCTCTTGTTCCTCGGTTTCCCCACCCGTGTGTCAAGTGATAATAATAATTGCTGTCCTTCCTACTTTCCAAGGTGTTTGAATTTCAGATGATTGTGAAAACATTAAGGAGGGGCATATTAAATGCCAGATGGCAGAGGTCCTGTTTTTACTGGAGTATGTCTTCTCTCTTTAAAATTAAAAGCTACTTGGGGTGCCTGGGTGGCTCAGTTGTTAAGTGTCTGCCTTCGGCTCAGGTCATGATCCCAGGGTCCTGGGATCGAGCCCCACATCGGGCTCCCTGCTCAGCGGGAAGCCTGCTTCTCCCTCTCCCACTCCCCCTGCTTGTGTTCCCTCTCTCGCTATGTCTCTCTCTGTCAAATAAATAAATAAAATCTTTAAAAAAATTAAAAAATAAATAAATAAAATTAAAAGCTACTTGAAGACCTGTACTATGGGTTCCCAAGCAGCAAAGACTGAACAAAGTATTTCTTTAATTAATCAAATGAAAAGTACGTGTTTCATATTCTTATTTCAAGTTTGGGCCAGAGCCTTCTCTTATGTTTAACGTCACCTTCAGACTCGTTTTGTTCATTCACTAGTCTACGTACTGTGTAATGCATGGATTTCTTCTGAGGTTTGTGTTGTCTCAGAAGGTAGGATAACCAGAGGACCTGTGTGGGTCCTCGGTCCCAGATACTTTCTTTGATCTTGGTTCTAGCGGGAGACTTTCTCTATTGTTTACGTAGGAAAAGTTTTCTAGCACTTGGCAAAAGAGAACACATGCAGGGACATAAAAATGCATGATTCACTGGGGGTTGAAGAGCTGAGGGCACCGGAGAGGTAGAACAAGAGAAACAGTGGTTATGACAATAGGCTCAGAAGCCTGATTGCCTGTGTTCTCATCTTGGGCCTCTCACTTATAAGTTGTGTGGCTTAGGGCAAAGTTATTGTTAACACATCTCTGCCTCAGTTTCCTCATTGGTAAAACAAGGCTAGTAATACCACCTAACTCATGGGATTGTCAAGAAGAGTAAAGGAGTAAAGCACATACAGCACTGAGTATAACGTCTGGCATGTAGTGAGCATTCAGAAAATCTCACTATCGTGTTTTTTGCTGAAGATAATGATGATGGTATGGTGGTGATGGCGATGGCGATGGTGATGGTGGTGGTGATACTGACAGTGGTGATGATGTTGATGATGGTGATGATGGTGATGATCGTGGTGATGATGATGGTGATGGTGATGGTAGTGATGGTGATGGTAGTGGTGATAATGGTTGCAGTGGTGGTGGAGGTGGCAATGGCGATGATGATGGTGATGATGGTGGTGGTGATAGTGCTGGTGATGATAGTGGTGGTGGTGATGGTGGTTGTGGTGGCAATCACGATGATGATGGTGATGGTGGTGGTGGTGATGGCAATGATGATGGTGGTGGTGATGGTGATAGTGATGATGTTGATGGCGATGGTGATGGTGATTGTAGTTATGGTGATGGTGGTGATGGTGATGGCGATGGTGATGGTGGTGATGGTGATGGTGGTGATGGTGGTGGTGGTGATGGTGGTGGTGGTGGCAATCACGATGATGATGGTGATGGTGGTGGTGGTGATGGCAATGATGATGGTGGTGGTGATGGTGATAGTGATGATGTTGATGGCGATGGTGATGGTGATTGTAGTTATGGTGATGGTGGTGATGGTGGTGATGATGATGGTGATGGCATTGATGCAGAATTAGTGGCAGGTGGGTTTGGCTGCCTGCTAGATAGGATATGAAAAGTTCTGAACATTGCTCTTAGATTTCCTTGGGTGTTAACAATGTGATCGGGTCCTCATGGTGACTCCTACCTGGATGATTAAAGATCTCTTTCCCCAAACTCTGCCTTTTTTGCCTATTTCATTTTTTTTTTAGGGCTTGTCTTTCTGTTTCGCTGCCATATCACCAGTGCCAAGAATAGTGCCTGGTGTCTAGTTGGCACTCAATATTTGTTAAACATATGAATGACTCTTCTACTCCCCAGAGTGATTCCTTTGCTTTTTCTGTTTGGTTGGAGACACATTTGCCAGATGCATTGCCACAGAGTTCCTTTCCTTACACCTAAAATAAGAGTAATAGAGGACTGTTATTCTCTTAATAAAATAGTTTGTTTGGGTATATTAACACCAGGCCCTATAAATACCAGTCTTCATCTCCACCACACTACACATCTGGGGATCCATTGGAGTCACCCTTCGATGAAGCAGTCACTGAGAAAGCACTCAGTAGGAACACAAGGACTTTCTTATGCTTTCTTCCCGAAGCTGGATCCTCATGTAATCACTTTGCTTCCTAAAACAGCACCCTGAAAGGTAGCAGCAAACCAGTCCCTGGGCAGGGGCAAGAAAGCCAGGAAGTGGGATATTTTATTAATTATTACAAAAATAAACTGCAGGGCTGAGACTTGCTACCGCAAAGCACAAGTGTGAAAATCCCACTTTGCTAGTGAAGAAAAAACTCCTTGTTAACTACAAAGATCTTCCCTCAGCAACATGTAAAGTAGGAGGAAAGAAGAGAGCGCAGACATTATCAGCACTTTAAATAAATGAAAAAGTTTACCTCTGAAAGGTGATGTTGTAAATCATATTTCCTTCCAGGGTAGTAGTATATTCGGCAGTCTTGGGCATTTTCCTTGCAGATATTTTTTTGCCCCCGAAAGAATCTAGGAAACAGATTGACCATTGATTCATGTCTTCCAGTATGTTAGCTATTAATAACGTTCTCATTTCATAATTTTTCCCTCTTTTGAATGCATTCCAGATGTTCACCTTGCCAATGTGAATTTTAAATGCTTACTGTTGCAATCATTTTGTGTCCCCAGGACTTTAAACACGCCTGTAGCCCTCCTTTCAGAACCTTAAAGAGATGATGAAAAGCTCAAGAGAGAGAGGGGGTGGGGGGGTGGGAACATGCCTGTGATGGAACATGGAGATATGGATACAGATATGAAAATAGATTCGTAATTTTGACTTCCAGGCATTTTATGACTATATGTCTTCATCTATTTTTAAGAAATTGATTTTATGCTTTTATTTTTAATAAATATTTTCCCAAGAAATTGACAAAATGGATTTATTACAGAGTAGCATTAAGATAAGTAAAACTTAGGTTCAATTTGTGGTTCAGATTGCTATTTTCACACACCGAAAAAATGCCAGCTGATGAAACTCTCAAGTCAGCCTGCTTTCTGTGTTACGTAATGGCTCTTTAAATCAGTGTAGCATGACAACAGTGGTCATAGAGGAAACGGTGAGAACAAAGCAACTTTTTAAACAAAATGCACTTATTACCTATTGCATATTTGTTGGGTCAAAAGTAGGATAGAATTTTTGATCAAGAAATGATTTTAGGTTTATGCGATTTGATTCATGAGAGTAATTTTCTCTTTGAACAAAGTCCGTGGTTTAGAGTATGTTTTATGATTTTTTGGTCCATTTCTGGGGAGTAACGTGGATGCTTAAGATGAGCAAAGCTTTGAGTGCCCTGCATCAGTTTGCTGTATTGATTAGGGTAAGGTTTTGCTGCTGTAACAAAGAGACCTCACAATACAAGAGACATAAAGAACAAAGGAGTTGATTTCCCTCTTGTGTACCTGGCCCCATGTGAGTGGTCTGCTGAGGCAGGCTGAGGCAGGCGAGCCCTGCTCCACGGATCCAGCTTCCTGCCAAATCATTGTTCCTTTATACCCACTGCACTGTCATCATCTCAGGGTTAAAGCTGGGTTGTCATGATATTCAGGTTCCAGCCAGTGGGAAGAACAAAGTGTAGAGGAAGGATACCCAGTGTTTCAATAACCAGGCACATGACTTCTGGGCACATTCCCCAGGTGAGAACTTTGTCCCCTGGCCAGCCAACTACGAGGGGGTCTGGAAAATGTGGTCCAGCAGATCAGTGGAAGCCCTACTGCAATTCCTTGCCTAGAAAGGGAGGAGAAGACACATTGGATGGACTTCTAGAAGTCTCCATCACAACCAGCTTCCCCCAACCCCATCTCACAGGGTTATCAAATTTTGCCAAGCACCAGGCTTCAGTTGGGTAGTCCTTTTCCCTCACTTGGACTCTCTCCTCTCCCCTTCCCCACAGGAATATAATCTCCAAGTTTCCAAGTTTTCACATAAGCTTTCTCTCTCTATCCCGAACCTGCAGGGCACAAACAAACCAACAAACACCACATCAGCTCTCCCCCATCCGTTTATTTTTTGTCTTCCAAATTGACCCAAAGTTCCTGTCCTCTAGCCCTTTCCACTTCACAAAACCTGGAGGTGGCCTTGAAATAAACAAATTAAATAAACCAAGGCATAATAATGCTGGATAAGTAGAAGTTCTATGTCTTTTTTTTTTTTCTATGTCACCTGTGGCATTTCTTATTTGGTCCTTGCGGTTTAATTTGCAGGACTGATATGGACTGTGTGGAAATATCTATTGCTCATCTTCACAATGTCAGCTTCCAAAATCAATGAGAACGCTCTCCTGTGGGAGCCGGCATGTGTAAAGAATATGGACTTTGGAAGTAGACAGATCTGGGTTTGAGTTTCATTTGCTCAGTGGCTATGGCTGCAGTTCTAATTCAAGTCCATTCAGCCTCAGTTTACCTATGTTTACGTGGAGGATAATAAAATTTCTCTTGTGTGATTGTCATGGGCACTGAAGGAGTTAAGAGAGGTCAAGTGTCTGGCACATAGTAGGGGGCAATAGGACTAGCCCCGATCATTGTAAAATTAGCAGGATCAGCCACCTGAGTTCTTGAGTCTCCTTTGTTGTTGACTTGTTAATTCTCATTTAGATGAGCCATTTGATCCCTCTAGGCCTCAGGCTCCTCACCTGAAAATCAGGAGACTGCCTTCCTTAAGAGAGGGTGCTGGTGCAAGGAGCAAGTAAGACGATGGATGGGAAGGCACTTAAGGGGAAAAAAAAGGAACAGATCATAAAAAGCACTCTACTAATATGAATCATTTCTTATCAGTGTCCTCAGACTGAGATGCTGACTGCTTTGGTTTCCAACTAAGGGATGGTATTCTTCCAAATATACAGCTGGATCTAGTGTGTCCTATAGAATTCACAGAATATGAAAGATCCTCTGGGCAACTATTATTATATCAGTTTAATGCCAAGCCATGTCACCTGAAGAAATAGGTAAAAATAATTTGTTCTATAGATGGGGTTGACTGGTCTAGTATTTTCAGCCTTTAATCTTCCCCAATGGAAACACCCTCCATTAAATGAACATGCTGGACAGAGTGGAGGGAAATTAACAGAATGTTGATGGTAGCTCAACACTGTTCAAAAATATTGTAAACTTGTCCTCTGGTTTCCTGTTGGTGACATGATCTTATAACCAAGTGGGAGTATTATGAACAAGAATTTGGCTCTTCCTCCCCATGGTGTGGTTTGTTGTTCCTTGTTGCTGTAGTTGGTTTTATATCCTAAGGTTGGCCTTGGCAACTGAATATTGACAAGTCTGCTTGCCTATTTTTTTTTAATGGGTGATGTTTGTTTTTGGTTTGGGATTACGAAAGTGTTAATCAGAAAATTTGGAAAATGTAGAAAGTTATAAATAAGAGACTTGTTTAAACACCATAACTCTTAATAAATTAGTTTATTTCTTTCAAAATCTGTGTATTTCCTAACTAAGGATGTGGAATGAAATGGCAGAAACAGGGAGGAAAGGCATTAAGGTTTTGAGGTTAGAGAAGTATTTTTGGATTCTCACTTTGTGGGGATAAGGATTGGGGTAGGTATTTGTATGGTTGCTGTGGCCAATGTAAAGGAAGTAGAAGGATAGAAGCAAACTGTGATGTGTGTGTGTGTGTGTGTGTGTGTGTGTGTGTGTGTTGGTGGTTCTTCTGTCTTTCATTTTCTAGCCATCAATAAACCTCTGGTCAGGCGTGCCCTGGTGCTACTTTACATCCTCAACAGTGAGGCTAAATTCTAGAGCTAACCCATCTTATTCTGTTATGAGTGAGAACTACTTCCCAAATCCATTCTGCATGTCTTCTTCCATCTGGTTTTCATGCTCCTACGATTAGGCTCATTCTCACATTCTCATTCTTCCACTTCCTCCCTCAACATGGCCTTCCAATTTGAGCAGTAATGTTAGCAGGACTGATGGGGAGTGTCACTTACATATTTTAAGTCCCCAAATCTCAGTGGCCTAACACAACGAAGCCTTTTTTTTTTTTTCTTTTCAGTACAGGTCCACCACAGGTCATCAGGAGGACTCTGTTCATCATGGTGACTCAGGGATTTAGGCTGACAGAGGCTCCACTGGATATATATTTCCATGACAGGCAAAGTAAGAATCATGCTCTGGCCCTTTAAGCTTCCTCTCGACATGACAAGCATATCATGAGGTTACATTTTATTAGCCAAAGGAAGTTATGTGGTCACATCTAATTTCATATGCCCAGGAGGAGAGAACTAGGATGTTTGTGGAAAGTCCTAATGACACCCTCAATGGGCAATGTGAGTGCTGTGTGCCTTCCAGGGAGTTCCTGCTACACTCAGCCAAGCTTCTTCCAGGTGTGGGCAATAGGTGTATCTTTTAATGAGTTCTGCTGCCATAAGTCCTAAACCCTTGCAAGTATGATTGTCACCCTGGAAGGTACTAGAGAACAGGGCCTATCTGCTCATTTTCTATATCAAGACTCCACCTTAGATCTGTCCAGGGCAATGGGCTGTGCCCTGACCAGAATCCATTACTCTTTGGTAGAATCACCTTGGGAAAATATTAATATAAAAAAACCATGGTTCTTTGTTTTTCTTCCATATACAAGCTGTTTTTTGAGTTAAGGCAATCTGCTTTGATTTCACAGCTTCACATTTGAGGGATCAGATAGTCATTCCAAAGCATATGTATTAAGCACTTACTATGTGGCAGGCATATGTTCTGCACTGTTGATGCAGTGATAAAAAGGGAAGAGAAAATACAAAGTCCTTGTTCTTACAGAGCCCTTACCATGTTAGAAAAGGCACACACTGTGGAAATAATGACAACACGAATGTAATATTCCAACTGCAGTAAAGGGCTATGAAGGGCACTTTGCCCTGGTCTGATGAGGAGTAATTATTAATGAGGTCCAATGGTGTAGATAGGAAGGGCATTGAAGACCAAGGACACAGCATGACCAAAAGCTTGGTAGCACGAAGAAAAAGGTGGCATTCTGGGGTCTGGAAGAGGACTTGCTGGGTGGACAAAGAGAGAGCAGCATGGTTGGCATGCGAGATGGTAGGCCCAGTTAAGGATTACTGTTTTAATCTGAAGAGTAGGAAAACTAGATTTGCATTTCAAAACAAGAGCTCTGAAGTCAGTGTAGAAAATGGAGGGCCGGAGGGTAGATGCTGAGCTCAGAACCAGGACAACTGCACTGCCCGAATAAAACCTGAGCTTGGAGTAGGTTGTGGTGGCAGAGATATTCAACAGACTTCTCAAAAATCTTGCTCTGCATGCAACAGGAATCCCAAGGACATGACACAGAACACCTCTCTATCAGCCACTGTGTCACGTGTATCTGTTACCAAGTTGAGTGGACAAATGGACAGTTTTTATATTGATTCCCATTACAAGGGTAGAAACAGCTGGGGTAACAGCAGGTACAAAAGTGTTGAGTATCCAGCTAATAGAGAAGATTGCTTTTTCTCTTGCCCAAACACTCCTGGATATATCAAAAAAGAGAAGCAAGTGAAGATAATACTTTAGTCCTCTAAATATTTTTTCTTTAGTGCAGAATTTGTTGCATTGTTTATATAGCTCCTGATAAAAACACAGGAGCCTCCTGACCATTGTCCGGATACTTCATGGCCCCACCACTGATGTCATTTGACTGTGCTTTCCTGGTTTAGTGGAGGAGTTGTAATTGTTCTTTATGATGTAGAAATAAGCCCTAAAATTAAACTCTGGGTGTAGACATCTGGCCCGTACTCTTAGAGCAGACCATATGTTTAAAATAAAAATGAAAATTTCTGCATGACTAATGAGATAGGGTCACAAAATATAGTCAGTGGGGAACCGGATGTCAACTCTCCACTGATCCCCTCCCTAAAACCCAAAAATTTGCTTCCAAGCTAGCCTTGCCCTGTGTATGTTTTCTTTACTTCCATAGTTCATTATGCAAACTTGCATTAATTTGTTGACAGTACAAGGCAAATCCATGATAAAACCAGAGAACTTCTCCAAAGTAAATATTTGGTGCTACAAAATAGGGGGTTTTTGCACATTAATCCAATAATAAAATAGAGTCTGTGGGAGGAATAAGGAGCGTTCACTAATTTCCTAAATTGCTGTAGGTCACAGAAGCCTCTAATTGATTTGAAAAATTATTTTGTTTATGGAGAAGTAATATTCCCAGTCAGGAGGCCCAGCTCCTTAATGCTGGGGGCAGCTGCAGAGGCCCCCAGATGCAACGCAGCAGTGGGGTGGGGGAAAGGAAATGGGGATCCAGCTTGCCCCAGTCTGTGTCCTGGATTTTGAAGGTAATGTAGGAGAAATAGCTAAGAGGACAAATGTGAGTGGGCTATGAGAAGCTAAAACCCTGCCCAGAGTGTTAACGTCTGGAATAGCAAGTGGCCTTTCCACTTGAGTCAGGGCTCACTGTTCCCATCCTTGCCTATGTCACAGCATTTCTAGACCTTGACTTTGCCCTGGCAGCAGCTCCTCCAGCAGAATATTCAAAAGCAAGGGATGGATGGACGTGTGAGCTGAGTGTCAAGGAGAGAAGATGTGCATATACGTTAATAGTTACAAGATGGCGGTAAGCTCCCCTTGCAGCGTGTTGGGATGAAGGAGTACTTACGCATCACGTGCGTTCTCTGTCATGGTTACCAGGAGGAAGTGATGGACTCAGGAGGGTGGGGGAATTCAAGGAGAGTTTCTCAGAGAGGGCAACACTTTGACTTTGGAGGCAGGAGTAGGGATTTGCTAAGCGAAAAATTTTATTCATAAATCAGTGAACTTAATAAATAAGCTGTGCTAGCCAGCTTACAGCAGCAACTTTATCATAGTTGATGCATAGAAGGAGACGGGATTAAACATAATAGATATGATTTTATAAATATTTATGATGTGCCAGGCACTGTACCAAGTGCTTCCCATACATTGTTTCAATTAGTTAGTATTAGTCCCTGGTGTTGAGGGGAAAACTATGCTTAGGGAGGTTAAACAATCCTCCTACTCAGCATAGCTTGGTGGAAAATCTGAACTGAAGCTACAGAGAAGTAGAGCCTTATGCTTTACCCCAAATACTATACTGCCACTCAAGCTGACCACCAGCACATCTGAGGCTTAAGATCAAAGAAGTTTCATGGGCTTCCCCAACTGAAGAAGTTTTAAAACCTCGGTAACATAAAAACAAAATTAACACTGGAGACTGGGAAGTATGTGACCCTCAGTGACTGCCTCCACAAAGCGGCCACGGGGACGTAGAAGCTCTGTGATCCTGCAACGTCGTGTTCTATCATGCCTGGATCCCCAACGGTGGTTTGAAAACTGATCGAGGAAGTTCCAAGGGGCCCATTTAGAATTAGTTGAGGGTATATTTAGGTTAGGTCTCACTCTTGCTAATGGCATATATTTTCTCCCATCTTGTGACTTCCCGCCTAGCTCTATGTAGCACACCACTTCAGTGGGCACCGCAGTGGGGGGAAAATCCATTAACTTGCTTGACTGGCATCATGTCGACACAGGCAAAATAAACCTTGGCTTTCTTTAAGAGCTCTAGGAGATTCAGAGAGCCCAGATTTGAAATGTAGACAAATGAAATTCAGCTTGTTTAGCTCTGATGGGAACTCTGGGTTGCCCTTCTTTCTAATTCCTGGGGTCTCCTTTTCAGAAAGGATTTTTAGTTAAGTCTCTCCCTGGCATCACCGGTACCCCTTTGTATCAGAAGAAAATTAGCTGCAAGAAAAATTGGGGTTTGACAATAGAAGACCAGATGCCCCACCTTGTAAATACATTTTTTTTAAAAAAGCATGCAACGCAGGCAGCTGCACCATATAAACTCAGGTTTTTATACCAGTGTTGTGTTCTTTGTATCCTCATTTGGTTCCAACATCTGTTCATCCCTGTCCATTCCTCCCATATATTTGTTATAATTACATACACAGGAGCTTGTTTATGAGCCTGAGAAACTGACCCAACAGCAGTGCTTTAGTTGGTGGTTCTCTTGCTTACTCTGGTAAAGACACTGGTGGTAGGTTTTTTTTTTTTTCTTCTTTCTTTCTTTCTTTTCTTTCTTTCTTTTCTTTCTTTCTTTCTTTCTTTCTTTCTTTCTTTCTTTCTTTCTTTCTTTCTTCCTTCCTTTCTTTCAGGGATTAAGCTTTGGCTGATGTACTGTAGAGCGCAAACCCAGATTTGTTTGTCACCTTCCTGAAGTAGAGAAGTGCCTCTTTCTTTTAGTCCTCATTCCCCAAAACCCGCTATCTCCTGGCGGTACTTTTGCTCAGCTCCTTCATTTTCATGTTCTATCAAAATGTTATTCAGTTTCACTCTCCTCTTAGTTCACCCAGCTGAAAGAGATCTTCCTTCCTTTTCTCCAGATTTCCACTGAATTTCCTACCTGCAATGCATATTGACTGCTTGGCTATTTTTTTCTTGAATTACGTTTATTTAAGTCATTACTTCTTGGTGAATTCCAAGACAAAAACTGATTGAATGTCTCCTGTTAAAGCTAGCACAGATTTCTATGAACTAAGTATTTATTTATATGAGAGAAAGAGAGAGAGAGCGAGCCTGCATGCACACATGGGGGATGGGTGGAGGGAGAGGGAGAGAGAGTCTTAAGCAGACTTCACACTGAGTGCAAAGCCTGACATGGGGCTCAATCTCGTGACCCTGAGATCAAACCCTGAGATCACGATCTGAGCTGAAACCAAGAGTTAGACACTTAACCGACTGTGCCACCCAGGCACCCTGAATAGTATTTAAAAATCGTCTTTGACGGGCACCTGGGTGGCTCAGTCGGTGGCGTCTGCCTTCAGCTCAGATCATGATTCTGGGATGGAACCCCACATCAGGCTCCCTGCTCAGTGGGGAGTCTGCTTCTCCCTCTGCCCCTCAGCCCGCTCTCATGCTCTCTCTCACTCTCTCTCTCAAATAAATAAATAAAATCTTTAAAAAAATAGTCTTTGAATAAATTATAATGGGCATGTGGTCTAGTAAAAGATTTTAAAAGAAAAATTAAGAGAGATTAACAAATACCAGTTTATAGTTGAACATAGTCTGGAGATACATTTCCAAGCCCAGGTTGAAAAAATTTTTCTAAAATTGACAATATTTAAAACTCAGACAATTGCACATAAATCTCTACATTTCTGGCTTCAACTGGTTAAGTCCAAAGATGGATAATGCACCACAACTCCCTATTTAGAGAGGGTTTGCCATCTGTGCTCTCTTACCTGGCACACTTCCCCCATTTATTTTACCTGCCTAAACTCTGTAGAAATTTGAGTTTGTAATTCTTGCACTAAGATTACCGGTTTCTATGGTATCTGATTATTATTATAACCAACTTCCTACTAGCTTATATCACACTAATCCACCTGCAGAGAACAATTAGAAAAACCAGATAAATGTTTAAGAAACTCATCTAAAGGCGCCAGAGCACTAGTGAGGCAACCAGAATTTAAAAAATCATGGTTCTGGAGAAAAGGGAAATGTGCTGGGAATTAAACCCGTGACACCTGCTGATACATAAGCAATGAGAGGTCATAGAATTTATATCTTAAGTAGAAAATATCACCTACAAGAAGAATCTGAGTGCAAGTTTTTGCTTAGAAAGATAAAGACTGGAATTTAGAGTTTCCAGGGTAACCAGGTTATAAGAGGGCAACATCCTAGGGCAAAAAGTGCCAAGAAATCCACTCAGTATCCCACGTGACTTTTTCAGTCGAGAAATTTGACCATTTGTAAGCAGCAGCCCAGAGGCTAGGACTCTGGGCAAACTTTTGACAATCTTACGGTGCTAGGAAGACAGAATTGGAGTTTGGAGCTATCCAGGAAGAGAAGGGCTTTTGGCAAACATCCCTGGCTTTCAGCGGGCACCACTGAAAAGTAGTCTCAGTTTCAAATGTGCTTCGTTCCAGAATACCCCTCCTCTAACTGCCTGATGTAGATAACATCATCTGGAGCCTCTGTAGATTTCGTATGCAATGAGTGGCTCTCAATAAAATGGCACCAAACTACAAGGACATAGAACTAAATAAGCAAAAGCCGAAAGAGAAAGAAAACTGTCAATAAAACAAATCCATAGGTAATTCAGATATTGGTGTATTAAGATACAGATTTTAAATGATGGTGACCAATATGTTCATTAAAGTAGACAAGGTGATGAACAATATCGTCAGAAAAATAGAATCTACAAAAAGAATCAAATGAAAATTATGTTACTGAAAAATAATTTAAATTAAGAACTCTGTATAGGTTGAATGGCAGATAAAACAAGCTGCAAAAAGAATTAGTGAAATGAAACACAAGTCAGAAGATATTCAGAGTGAAGCCTGGAGTAAAATGAGAATGGGTAACGCATACAAAAATCTAACACATGTGGAATTGGAGCTTTAGTAGACAGGATTAAAAACAGGGAATAAAATCAATATTTGAGAAGATAATAACCAAAAATTTTCCCAAACTGAAGAAAGCACCATGCTACAGGTAACTTAAACTCTAGGAACTCAAGCAGGATGAGCTTTAAATGAAAAATAAAAACACGTACCTAGGTGCACAGTAGCAAAACCACTAAGAACTCAAACCAAAAAGAAATGTAAAGATGGCCATTTGGGAGGGGGACAGTGGGAGTGTGAGAAAAAACACATTGCTGGCAAAGAAACAAGACTGACAGCAATTTTTCAACAAAATAATGGAAGTCAGAACACAAAGGAAGACATTTTTATTTATTTATTTATTTATTTTTTAATTTTTTTTTTAAAGATTTTATTTATTTATTTGACAGAGAGAGACACAGCGAGAGAGGGAACACAAGCAGGGGGAGTGGGAGAGGGAGAAGCAGGCTTCCCGCGGAGCAGCGAGCCCGATGCGGGACTCGATCCCAGGACCCTGGGATCATGACCTGAGCTGAAGGCAGTCGCTTAACCAACTGAGCCACCCAGGCGCCCCACAAAGGAAGACATTTTTAAAGTTCCAAAAGGAAGGACTGGCAACTTAGAATTCTATATCAAGCAAAAATCCAAAAAAGAAGACAGAATAAAGACATTTCTAGACAAAATCTAAAATAATTAGCCAGCAGCAGACTTGTAATAAAAGAAATGATAAGGTGGTGGTTTCAGATAGAAAAGTAAAGAAGAATGAAAGCATGAAGAACCGAAAGGATATAAATAGGTGGGTAATCTAAATTAATATCAGTGTTTTGTGGGATATAAATATAGGTAGAATTAAAAATGCTTAGTGATTATACAAGAGTTACGAGATGGGAGATGCAATTAAAGTTGTCTAAGATCTTTGTGTTAAACACAATGTTGGTGAAAATACTGACTTTTATTGTCTCTATCAAATCAAGAATCCATATTGTCATATCCAGTTTAACTACTGAAAGAACAATGAAATTATATATAACCAACAATTAATAGAGTGAAAAATGGAATAGTCTAAACTGTTTTATTTATCCAAAAAGAAACAAGAAAGAAGATAAAGAGGAACATAAAACCTGTGGAACAAATAGAAAACAAAAAAAACTGAGATGGTAGATATAAACACACATGTCAGTAATTACATCTAATTTATTCAGACTAAATGTCCCAGTTAAAAGACAAAGATTGTTAGACTGAATAAAACTTCAAAACCTAATTATATGCAGCTTACAAGACAAAACTTGAATGTAAGGGTATAGATAGGGTGCAACTATATAGCATTGAAGACCTACTACTCAAACACTAACCAAAAGAAAGCTGGTGTAGCTAGGCCGATATCAGAAAAGTATATTTTATGCAAAAGTAAGTAATAAAAAGGGATATTTCATAATATTAATGATGTAATGCATCAGGAAAATAGAATAATTTTAAGTTTGTTTGTACCTAAAACATAGCCTCAGAATACACAAAGCAAATATCAACAGAATTAAAAAGAAGAAATTTTAAACACATAAGCATAGTTGCAGGTATTAATGTATCTTTCTCAATCACTGGAAAATGCATATTTAAAAAATTATAATGTGAGCGACCTGAACCACATGACATTATACAATATTGCACCCACAACAGTAGCACTGCAGAGATACATATTCTTTCTTAAGTAAACATGGAATATTTACCTATTTGGGGCCATCAGGCAAATATCAGTGAATTTCAAAGGATTGATATTATCTGTGGTATGTCCTCTGACCACAGTGAAATTAATCTAGACGTTAATTTTTTAATTATTAGGAAATCCTCAAACATATGGCTATTAAGGAGTGCATTTTGTAAATAACAGGCACCAAAGAAAACATCAGAATGGAAATTAGAAAATATTTCGAGCTTAAGAAAAGTACAGTATAGGGCGCCTGGGTGGCTCCGTCATTAAGCGTCTGCCTTCGGCTCAGGTCATGATCCCGGGGTCCTGGAATCGAGTCCCGCATCGGGCTCCCTGCCCTGCAGAAAGCCTGCTTCTCCCTCTCCCACTCCCCCTGCTTGTGTTCCTGCTCTCGCTGTGTCTCTGTCTGTCAAATAAATAAAAAAATAAATAAAATCTTAAAAAAAAAAGAAAAGTACAATATAGGAACTGTTTTGGGATGCAGCTACAGCCGTGCTTAGGGAGAGATTGATGGCCTTGCAGGCACTTGTTAAAACAGATGGATTGAAAGTAAATGTATCCATGTCAGGAAGTTAGAAAAAGAAGTAAACTGTACTCAAAGTAAGAATGATAGAAATAACAAATGGCAGAAATTAATGAAAAAAAATAAAATAAAGAGAACCAACAAATCCAAAAAAAGAATTTCTTTAAAAAGATCTTTAAAAAGATTCCTCTGGAGGGTCAGTAGAGTGAAACCAGTTTGAAGAAAAATAAGATTAAAGAATTTACACTTCCAGATATCACCATCGTTACATGATTAAAAAAAGAAAGTGTGCAGGAAAAGAGGAACCAGCAGACTTGTGTTGCCCAAACCCTGCATATTCGTAAGAAAGGCCTGCCTTCAGGACAGGCTCTTGGCCAACTCCTGGGAGATGAGCTCTGAGAAGAATATTCTAGAATATTCTGCCTGATAAGAGTGTTACAGGTCTGAGGCCTTGGGCCATGCAGTACCAGTTTGATCAGATCATTTACACTGCCAGTATAATTTACAGTGAGCACCTGCTTTTCGGACTGGGAGCAGGGGTATGACTGAGTAGCTGAAGTTAGTCTTACAAGTGCTCCATGCCTACATGACTGATGCCCAATAAAAACCCTGGACTCCAGGGCTCACATGAGCATCTTCCAGTTGATAAGACTTTGCATGTGTTGTCACACATTATTCCTGGGAGAATCAAATGCATCTGTGTGACACCACTGGGCAAGAACACTGGGAAACTTATACCTGGTTTCTCTTGGACTTTTCCCCGTGTACCTTTTCCTTTTGCTGATTTTGATCTGTATCCTTTCACTATAATAAATTGCAACCATGAGTATAACAACTTTAGTCAATCTGTGAGTCCTACTAGCAAATCATGGAGACTGAGGGTGGTCTTGGGGACCCACAACACACACACACACACACACACATGCAGGTCACAAAGTACTAATATTAGGAATAAAGGGATAGTAAGATATTATTCTGACAATTTAAATTATAATACATTTAAACTAATACATTAAAAAACTTGGACAGAATCAGCAAACTAATACAAAACACAACTAAAAAATTTACAAATAAAGTAGAATATATGACTAGCCATATATCTACTAAAGAAACTGTATGCATAATCAAAAATCTATTTACAAAGTAAAGCAATCCCTCTTTTTTTATTTAAATTCAATTAACCAATGTATAGTATATCATTAGTTTCAGATGGTGTTCAATAATACATCAGTTGCATTTAACACCCAGTACTCATTACATCACATGCCCTCCTCGATGCCTGTCAGCCAGTTACCCCATCCCCCCACCCACCTCCCCTCCAGCAACCCTCAGTTTGTTTCCCAGAGTTAAGAGACAAACCTAAAGCAATTCCTCTGGAGGGTCAGTAGAGTGAAACCAGTTTGAAGAAAAATAAGATTAAAGAATTTACACTTCCAGATATCACCATCGTTACAAAGCGATGGTAATGAAAAGTATGATTTTTTTCCCCAATAGTAGACATACAAATAATGAAAGAAAATAGAGGACCCCCCAAAACCCCAGGTCCACCAGATGGACAAGTGTAATACTTTAGTGCAATAGAGAAAGTTTAGCCTTTTCGATAAATGGTGGCAGGCCAGTTGGATATCCATGAAGAAAAAGAAGTGGGGCGCCTGGGTGGCTCAGTTGGTTAAGCGACTGCCTTCGGCTCAGGTCATGATCCTGGAGTCCCTGGATCGAGTCCCGCATTGGGCTCCCTGCTCTGCAGGGAGTCCGCTTCTCCCTCTGACCCTCCCAACCCTCCCCCCTCTCATGTGCTCTCTCTCTCAGTCTCTCTCTCTCAAATAAATAAATAAAATCTTTAAAAAAAAGAAAAAAAATTTAAAAAAAGAAAAAGAAGTGAATCTTGACTTCTATTTCCCACCAAAGTCAAGAATGAGTTCCAGGTTGATCACAGATTTAAATGTAAAAGGTAAAAATAGTTTTCTAGAGGTGATAGAGGAGAACTCTTTGGTGATGTAGAGGTAGGCAAAAATCTCTTAAAAGTGCACAAAAAAGCACTAACCTTATGGGGAAAAATTATAAATTGGAATTTTAAAAATAAAGAGTAAAAAGGAAGTGTGAGAGAAGATATTGCAATCCATATATCCGATTTAGGGCTGGTATTCAGAATATACAATCAAATCCTACAAATCAATAACAGGTTGGACAACCCAATAGCATAACATGCAAAAACGTTTGAACAGGCACCTGACGAAAGAGGAAATTCAAATGGCCACTAAACACATAAAATGTATCAACCTCCTTAGCCATTAGAGAAATGCAAATTAAAATCACAATGACATATATCCACATACACTAGAATGACTAAAATTAAAAAGCTTACAGATACTAAATGTTAATGCAGATTTGGAGTAATAGATATCTTCCTACATTGGAGTGGATGTTTATATTGTAAATACTGGTACAACCACTTTTGAAAACTGGTAATCTCTGCTAAAGCTAAATGTACATTGAATTTATGATTTACAAATTCCTGTGATAGAAATTTAACTACCAGAAATACATATATATGTGTATAAGGGATGAATAAGAATGTCCATAGCAGCATCTTTAGGAACTAAAAATTCGAAACAATGGTAATGTCTACCAACAGTAAAATGGAAAATTAAATTATAGTATATCCATATAATGAGATATTTTATATCAATGAAAAGAGAACAAACTACATTAAAAAATATGGGTGAATCCTATGGATCAATTTTGAGTGAAAAAAAGCCAAATACACAAAAAATACCTATGATGTAATTTCCTTCATACACATTGAAAACGGATTAAATTGATCTGTGTTTTAAGACATCAAGGAAACCGTTACCTTTGAGAAGGGGTGTGTTTTGGCTTGGAGGTGATATTAAAGAGGACTTCTGGGGTTCTGATCATGTTTCATTTATTAGTCTGAGTAGTGGTTACATAGGTATGCTCACTTTGTGAAAATTTACTGGGCTCTACATGTGCGATTTAGGTACTTCTCTCTTTGTTATACATCAATTTAAAGAGTTTATTAAAAAGAAAAAGACTTTGGGGCGCCTGGGTGGCTCAGTCAGTTAAGCATCTGCCTTTGGCTCAGGTCATGATCTTAGGGTCCTGGGATTGAGCCCTGAGTCCAGCTCCCTGCTCAGCAGGGAGTCTGCTTCTCCCTCTCCCTCTGTCCCTTCCCGCACTCATGCTCTCTCTCTCTCTTGCTCACTCTCTCTCAAATAAATAAAATCTTATTAAAAAAAAAGAAAGAGGGATGCCTGGGTGGCTCAGTTGTTAAGCGTCTGCCTTCGGCTCAGATCTCGATCCCAGGGTCCTGGGATCGAGCCCCGCGTCGGGCTCCCTGCTCAGCGGGAAGCCTGCTTCTCCCTCTCCCACTCCCCCTGCTTGTGTTCCCTCTCTCGCTGTGTCTCTCTCTGTCAAATAAATAAATAAAATCTTTAAAAAAAAAAAAGAAAAGAAAAGAAAGAAAGAAAAAGACTTTGAGTATGGATAAAGGTTAAAAATTTAAGTCCCTATGGTCTCAGCTTTCCACAGTGCTTGGTGGAAAATGACATTTCTTCCCCTTGTGGATCACTGAGAACCAGCTGCTGTCTGAAGAGCAGACAAAGGCAGCACAGGCTTAGAGACTGCCTTCCAACATCAGGACCATGTAAGGCTTAACTCCAGAAACATCTCTGCTCATGTCTTAACATTTTGACCAGGATGAGACAGGTTACAATTTTCAAAAACTTGGCCAATATTTTCCCCTTGAGATGAAAGTAAGCTAAGTAAGGATTAAACTATTCATATTTTCTTTCTGCTCATTGAGAAACTCAGTCATGGTCATTAGAAGACGGTGCTGAAAGCAAGAGATTATACAGCTGCTCTTGGGGCAGCTATGAGGGATGAATCAGCTGTAATGGACATTGAATGAACTAACCGCCAACAAAAGAAAACAATTTCCATTTGACAGAATTTCTGGAAGATACAATTCATTACATTTTGCTACTGAAATCCTTGCTTGGATCATTGTGATATTTACTCCAGAACTTCAATTTTTCCATAGTTTGTGGAAATCACCGCATAGTCTACCAATTATTTCTCTTTTTGCTTTATGTTAGTGGAATTAGTTTCTGATACTTGCCACCAAAGAGCCCTAGTTGATGGGCCATACTATCATCTGTTTTTTAGGAGTGGGGGCAGAGAGAGAGGGAGAGAGAGAATCTTAAGCAGTCTCCACGCCCAGCGCAGACCCTGACGCGGGGCTCAATCTCACGACCCTGAGATCATGACCTCAGCTGAAACCAAGAGTCAGATCCTTAACCAACTGAGCTACCCAGGTGCCCCAGGCCATGCTACCATCTTGCACAGCATGGAGACCCCTGGATTTTGCATGCCTAGTGTCTAGCTGGCAAGCGCACTCTTGGAGAATAAGACAGTGAGAGCTGAGCCTGTTGTGTTCTCAAAACCCAGTGAATTCCCTTTAGCCAACAGGGAAGGCTTGCACCGCTCAATTAATGTCACTCTTCCCTTCCCTTTATATACATCCTGCAGTGTGCTGTTCCTTCCACACACAGCGCACACACAAAATGGGAGATGCTTTTGGGAAAAGAAACTTTCACTGCTGTGAGTTAGGGGTGGGGTGGAGTGCAAAGGAGTCATCAAGTCTTCTGGGAGCTTGGGGAGACTCTGACAGAAATAACTAACATTTAGGTTTAGAGCCTCTTCTGAAAAGATGTAGTCTGGGATTTGGGAACTTGAGTTCTTAGCAGTAGGTGGGGCCAGGTGGGAGAAATATATTCTCACAACAGCAATTAGGAGGACATAACCAACTATAGCCGTAGCTATCAGTAATAACATCGACAAAAGCTGACCCTTCTTTTTTTTTTTTTTTAATTTTTTTATTGTTATGTTAATCCCCATACATTACATCATTAGTTTTAGATGTAGTGTTCCATGATTCATTGTTTGTGCATAACGCCCAGTCCTCCATGCAGAACGTGCCCTCCTCAATACCCATCACCAGGCTAACCCATCCTCCCAGCCCCCTCCCCTCTAGAACCCTCAGTTTGTTTTTCAGAGTCCATCGAAAGCTGACCCTTCTTGAGCTCTCAGTATGTGTCAGGCATAGTGCTAATCATTTTACAAGCATCAGCTCATTGAAGCGCCCCAAGATGGTGCCAAGATGGATTAGAATATCAATTTCACAAGAGCAAGGAATTTTGTCTGTTTTGCAGCTTGTGTCTCAAGGCACTTAAGAGACTGCCTGGTTTGTTAGTAGATAGTTCATGCTCCATAAGCTGGTCAAATGAGCTTGTTGGCTCTCATCACTATCTCTACTGCACAGATAACATGGGGATTAAGTAACTTGCCTGCATCTAAGAAGTGATCAAGCAAGGATATTGTTCCAAAGACCACATTCTTCACTCACCATGACCCTCTTTTGAAGTTTTAGGAAAATAAAACTGGTCAAAAAATGGGAAGAGTCTGGGTGGAGCATTGCACCCAAAGGGCCTTGCTGACCCAAATTTTCTGTGGCTTTAGAGCTGTCCCCTTGTTTTAAAGCCAAGGGATGATGCCGTCAGGCTATTGTGGAGAGGCAGGAAGGAAACAAGAGTACCACTCAATACTCGTTCACAGGATGAAATGAATGACTGAAGGGAACTTTGTTGATCTTATTGATGCTTCCCTTGAGTAGTCAATGGAACATGTTCATCTGCTCACTTTTCAGAATCACAGGAAACTTTTCATATTCAGACTAATTATAAAATGAAGACTATTGTGAAATTGAACTAATCACTAACTTATACATGTTGAGGGAGGAAGAAGTGTAGACACAAGTGGACCCTGGTTCCTAAGTAGCCATTTCCCTTGAATATTTAGTCCCTGGTGACCGAGCCATCTAGATTGATAGCGATTTCACTCTCCCAGGAAACCTCCCCCTATATTTGGCCAAAGAAGTTATGTGTCCTCCTTTGCAAAAACAACCAAAAGAGACACCAACAAATCTTACTAATATTATGAAATTATGTCTAAAATGATTTCGTAGCCAAGAATGAACTACAATGTCAACAACAACAACAGCAATAAATTCTCTAAGGTAGCTTCGTTCAGAGAATGAGCCTCTAGGAAATGTTTTAGGGAATTAGTTAATTCAAGTGAATCTCAAACTCTGCTCTTAGAAACTGTTAATGTTGGTTTCTTTTCTTTTTTTCTGTATTATTCTGATTCTTTTCAGATGCAAGTGACAGAAACCTGCCTTAAACTAGTGTAAACAAAAATGGTAATTCAGTTGTTCACATAACTGGAAAGTCTAGGGTGATGTGGCTCAGATAAGATACATCCCAGAGTTCAGATGATGTCATGAGGAGGATTCCTTCTCTCTTGCCCCAGCTTTAGGTTCTGCTCTTCTGTGTGCTTCATTCTGTGGGAGGCCCTCTCGAAGTGGTGGCCTCTAATCACATCAAGGATGCATCATCCCTCTGGCTCCCAATTCCAGCCAAAGTCCAGGAATTTAGTATCACTGGCTTGCCTCAAGGACCATGAACATCCCTACACTGAAACCAAGACTAGACAGAAAAATAAAAACACCTGCCCTAGGAACTTAACACCATAAAAAATGTATCTGACATCACAGACCTTAGAGCAGTTTGCAAATATGATTTGGATTATTGCATTTCACCTCTGGAAGCTAATCTTTTCAATAGATTTTATGAAGTGAGACCCTTTGTGGCATAGCCTACCATTATTTTGCTGGTCTAGTCCGGGTTGGTTCCTTCTATACATGTAGGCTTGACTTCTACAAACTGCTCGTTCTCCTCCTCCTCCAGAAACTAGTGGGGGGTGATCATAGAGTCCCAGCGACCACAGTTAACAATAAGAGAAAAGTAGGGAGATAAGACACATGGCTGGAAGGTAGGGGCTCAATATCTGGAGTCCCCAGTTGGTCTATCATTATTATAAATCATTAGGCCTTATGTTATAGGGGTTAATAATATAGGCTGAGGAATAAGATGGATCAATATTTGTGTCAGGGCTATGATCTAATGTAAATTACTTAACACATCTATAAAATGAAGATATTAATAATATCTATCCCATAGGGATGTGCCTCACTTATGACCAGGGTAGCTATCACTATTATCCTGTCTACCCAATATTTACCTTCATGACCAGCATGCTCCCCCTTTTCCATGAGTTGTAGGATTTGCAATAGGAAGAGGTTTTCCCCTCCTAAATCCTAGACTTTACTCTCCCAGCACTTCTCCCTCCCATATAAGAACTTCGCAGATAACCCTCGGTTCAAATCTTTCCTCTTCTACTTACTAGTTGGTTGACACTGACCAAGGTAAACACTCTGGGCCTCAATCTCCTCATCTGTAGATGAGATTATTTATACTTACCTCCCAAGGATGTAGTGAAGTTTAAATCAGACAATGCATATAAGGCATCTAGAACACAATAGATGCCAAGTAGTTTTCCTTTATTTATTAATTACTTGCATACGTGTGCCAGTCCTTGTTTTAAATACTTTGGAAGTTTTAATTCATTTAATCCTATTTTTTAAATTAACCCTACCATTATTATTTTATAGACAATGCAAGGAAAAGTTGAGAAGTTCAGCAAGTTGCCCAAGATTACACTGCTGGTACATGGTGGGAGTGAGATTTGAACCCAGGCAGTCTGACCTGGGTTCTGTTATCTTAATCATTTTTTCCTCTCTCATCTACTTCTTACCAGAAAAAGATGGACATGTGATCAGAATTGAATGAGAGGATAGGATGCTATCCCATATCTTTTTAGTGGAGCTTGAGTCCATCCTACTACTCAATATTGTACCAGTCAAATTTGACCAACGTTAATGAGCTATGTCTGCCAATTCAACAATAGGAAAATGCCCTTTTCTCAACTCTTTATCTCCTCAGCTTTATTTGTTTCTTAGCCCACTTGGGCAGCGGCATGTGAATTTGGGGGAGAGAATCAATAAAAGCTTGCCAGAATAAATGGTTACAGTTTACTAATTTCCAAATGACCCCGTGTAGCATTATTCTAAAGTTTCTTGCTATTAAAATCTGGGCTCTGCTGTCTCAGAAGTGACCCCTCTGGCTAAGAAGACCATCAAGAATATGTGGCATCTCAACCATCTCCCGCCCACAGACCAGCCTGATTAATCCCGATTGAGTCTTTGGAAAGCACACAAATATAAACTATTCATTTATTTCAAATCGGCGGGCGCCGTGGGGAAGTTATCACATATAATCTAGTGTTAGTCTATCCACTGCATCATAAAAATTAATTTGTCTAATTAATGACATTAGTACTTTTATACATGCATAATTCATATTAATTGATAGGTCTGCCTAAAAAGAATACCTTTTGGAAGAAAAATGATCCCATTAGCGCAAGTTTAATCCAAATCAGGGCTGACAAAGCATGGAGGCTTCAAGGCGTATCTTCAGCTTTGTTAATTGTCATAAGCATTCTAAATTGATTATTCTTACATTAGCATGAGACATTTCATTCATCAATGCTTTGCTGTAAAGGAAATTTGTCTAATGGATTTGGGTAGCTCCACTAAATAAGTAGTATTTTTTTTTCCAGGGTAGCTGGAGGGGCATTTGAAGCATATTAATTCACTAATACTGGAGGGAAGAAAAATTAGCAGTGGAAATATATAGAAATATCATACAAAATTAGATTTCTGACACTGAATAATTTTTGTGATATCTATTTCAATGGTAATTGAGTGAGCGTGCCTGCACTTTTATTGCTTTTCTGTTTTGCAAGTTCCATGATAAACAGCTAATGTTAATATTTCTTATGAGTTATGTTCCTGCACCTGGTAGGGCCACAGGGGTATGAAGTGGAGGATGAATGAGATGAATATGCATTTTTGGGGGGAGACTGCTAGAAGGCACAGGGATTACACAAGGATTGGCCATAGCACCATGGACCTTGGGCTTCTGGGAAAATCATCTGCAGCCAACTAAGCCATGGAAAGACAGTAAACACAGATTTGATTGTGTCCTTGTTCAGAGAGCCTAGAGGTCTGGAGATTCATTAAATTTGGGGGCTGCCTCTTCTTTTTTTAGGACTCATTGAGGAATTCGTTTTAATGGCCAAAACCAAAATTACTGGTTCATGGCCAAAGATTTACGCAAAGATTTGTTGGGATCCTCTGTTTGGGAAGCAATAAGTTAAGAATGAGCTAGGCAAATCTATTTAACAGTTGCTTCTATCCTCAGTTTGGACTGTGTAGACAACTTCCACACTATGGGTTTGGGGCATGCCTAAGCAGTTTGTCTGGGGGCAGCCATACTTGTGCTGTAAAGATCTTAGTTAGCCGGGGACGTTGTCCATGATAGTCTCCTCCTTGGAGTATCTCCTTCTCCTACTTCTCCTTCTCCTCACCAGAATGGATTTGAGATATATTTCCAATACTTTAGGCTGTCACAGGCACTGGAGACAGCCTACCTGTATTAGAGTCTTTGTAAGCTACTCAGAAACTGTGACCTTGGGCAAGTTGCTTGATGTCTTTGAGTTTCAGTTTCTAATAGCAGCAATTTCATTGTGGTGTTGTGATAATCATGTAAATGAGATAATGCACACACAAAGGGTTTAGGATTATGCCTGGCTCATCACAGCTGTCCAATAAATTGAAACAAATATTATTTGCTATTATTTGGCTGAACTAAAGAGACAAAGAGAGGCTTTCTTGTGTTTTTACTCTTTTTTAAAATTTCCCTTTCCTCCTTTCCTGAAGGATTTTTGACTCTAAGTAGCATTTTTTTCATAATCTCAATTTCCTGTGAGTTTCGGAGTGGACTCTTCCAGTCACTTGGCCCTCACAGAAGTTCTGGGCAAGGAGAAAGTGTTAGCCACCCCCATGAACCTTCCAGAGACTGTCACAGTCATTGTGACAAGTATATCACTTACTTCAAGGCCTCTGTACTTTGTCAAAAGAGCCAGCCTTGCAGGGTAGATTAAACTCAGGTTTCAGATTTAGATAAACTTGAATTGGAAACCCCTCTCATTCATTCATTCACTAATTTATTCAGTAGATCTCGAATGAGTACTATTACGTACCAGGCACTGTGCCAGGTCTTAGGGACACTGACATGCGCTCAAGGAGCTGACATTCTAGTCAAGTTGATGGAAAATTCGCCGGTGAACACTGGCATAATGAAGCAAATTGAGAGAGAGAAGCTCTGAGAAGGGAGGTAGACCAGGAAGGTGGTGCGGAGTGGCTGGGCTGTGGGCAGAGCGGGTGGGGAGATTTCTTGAACAAGGATGGACAGAAGAGGACTCTGCTATGGAAGCAGATCCACGAAAAGGAGCCCTCTTTCCAGGCAGAGGGAACATCAGGTGAAAAGCCTCTGCAGGAGGAAGGTCCTTGGCACATTTAAGGCACAGAAAGGAGGGTGTGATTGCAGAATTGTCATCAAGGGGGAGGGTGATAGAAGATGAGTCTCAGGGTAGGCAGGGACCTGAATCAAACCCATCTCTGCCATTTACTAACTATATTTTCTTGGGAAGATTTCATAGACTTCTCTAAGCCTCAATTCCCTCTTCTCCAAGATGAAACCGATCATGTTTGTTTTCTCACAGGGTTTTCTTCACGAATAAACAAGATATCTCAAGATTAGAGATAAATCTGGACTCATAAAATGTTGTTCCCTTGTCTCCTTCTTCTCCCTGAGTACCACTCGGTGACCAATATTGAAATATTTCCATTCTGTTGAATGGCCCTCACCTAATTTATTTTGGGGTTTTCACACAATCCAGTAGACAGTTGCATATTTCCTTCAACCAGAGAAACCGTTCTCTAGTTCATGACTGTATGTCTCTGTCAACAAGACCGTGAGAGTCTGGAATAAACAGTGAGGACCAGAAAGAAGCCTGCCCCCCACAGCTCCCCACTTCTAAGGCAGAGCTGCTACAGCCCACATCCTTGCCACATCTTTGGGTCTGTTCATCTTCTAGTGTCCTGCGCTCACTGCTGGCTCCTCTGGGATGTTTTCAGAAAACTCCCTCCAGGCCCCACATATCCCAAGATGTTCTCCCTGACCCCTCAGAAGTGGAATCATTTCTTCTCTAGGCTCTAATCTCTGATCTTTTTATTCTAATAGCTAATGATTTTCATATCCATTTTCGGTCTGTTCACCAACCTCTCTGTTTAGGTCTCGAGTTACAACAGAAACGAAACACTTCCTAAAGTTGTTCATTTTGGTTTCCAGTAGACAGAATTTGGGAAGGATAGAGATATTACATGTCCCACAACTAAAATATACCAGATGTGTGGCTTTATTCTGGTTTTTAACATATAATATTCCTGTTTTCCTAAATGTAACTTAAT
The DNA here is from genome assembly GCF_002201575.2 of Neomonachus schauinslandi. Lineage (NCBI taxonomy): Eukaryota > Metazoa > Chordata > Mammalia > Carnivora > Phocidae > Neomonachus > Neomonachus schauinslandi. The sequence goes on along the minus strand of NC_058418.1, from coordinate 28,045,915 downwards.
ATTGCTTTCAGCATGGAATGTGATACCCAAATTAGACAAAACATAAGCCATACCACTCCCTGAATATATATTTATACATAGACTAATGGAAGGGGCTAGGACAAATGATCTGTGTTAGATATTCCAAATGTGAAAAAATGAGGCTTGTAGCGATAGATTTAATAGCTATTGGGGGAGTGCTTACAATAATTGGTTATTGTTGAAAAGAAATGTCAGATATCATTATTGGCATTTACAATTTTAATTAGCTTGATCCCTGAGTCTAATATGTTATATCTTCCTCTTTTCAATTTTTTTTTTTCTGGAAGAAATAAAACCAATAGGCTTTCACAGTTATTTAAGGAAATGTTATTAAGACCCACAGTGCTGGGATGTACTAATAGTTTAATGGATAAAGAATATGGGTCATTTTTCATGTTAAAACACAGCCTTGAAATGAAATAATCCCCCCATTTCCAACAGAGCCAGAGCAGCAGAATGCACTACTTCCTCAAAGCCCTTGGTTTGTTCAAGGTTTCCTGTAGTTTTTGATCTCTGTGCCATCCATTCTTCACCACGCATCCTTGTTTGAAGGAAGAGGATGAATGAGGACAGCTCCAGGAGATTCTGAGTGGAGGAACTGAACGCTGTGTGAGGCATGGCTCTGAAGCTTAAAAGGCAAGGCATTGTTCCTTCCAGCATCTCTGGAGTTAGAAGTTTCCTGTTTGTCTGCAGGTGGTTCTATACATTTATTGGTAACATCCTACACATGCCCTTTCATTCTACAAGGTGTTTAATAAAACCAAGATATACATAATTATCGGAGCCATCTAAAATCATCTCCGCATAGAGCATTTTGCTGGTGATGTGTAGTATCTGCTTTTCCTAAGCTGTAACACTCCTAATTCACATACCTCAAGCAATCACAAGGTAATCTCTTTTCTGAAGCAAACAATTTGGAACCTAGATGGGTTTTCAAAGACCACTTAAGTATTTATCCATTGTGATCTTGTGACATAATAAGGAATATATACTTTAGTGTTCATCCCCAACTCTTGGGCAGGGCTCTTAACACCCTTGAAATTTCCTGTGCAATAAAGGTACCAGGAGCATCTTTTGTTCTGGTATTTGTTCTTTGATTTTGGTTCCTGGCACAGAGCTCCTGAATTTCTTGGAATTTCTTGGATGATAGGAGAATTTTTGTTCTAATGAGGTGACTCTTGAGGTTCCAGATAGCTTCAGGATGGAGGCTGGTCCTCAGACAAAACCATTATTAGAAGCTTAGAAATTTCAACCCCACCCAGTATCCTCTGAGAAGGAGAGGGGCTGGAGATTGAATTAATGATCAGAGCTTTGTAATGAAGCCTCCACAGAAATCCCTGAGCTATAGAGTTTGGAGAACTTTCAGTTGGTGAACACTTCCATATGCCAGGGGGGTGATACACCCCAACTTCATGGGGGATGAAGCCTATGAGTTCAGGACCTTCTGGACCTTACCTTATGTACCTCTCCACCTGGCTGTCCATCTGTAGCCTTTACCATATCCTTTATTATAGTGTTTTCCTGAGTTCTTTGAGACATTTCAGCAAATTCTCGAACCCAGTGAGGGGGTTGTAGGTATCCATTATGTATAGCTGTTTGGTTGGAAGTACAACCTGGGACTTGTGATTGTCATCTGAAGAGGGGCCAGTCTTGTGGGACTGAGCCCTTAATCTGTGGGTCTGTGTTAACTCCAGGTCGCTAGTGTTAGAACTGAATTGAATTGTAGGACACCCAGCTGGTGTTAGAGAACTAGTTGGCAGGGAAAAAAAATGACTTATTTGGTGACCAGAAGTATTGTGAGGGTTCTGGGAGTAGAGAACAGAGGAAAAATAGAGACTTTTTCCTTTTACACACACACACACATGCACACACATACACAATTTATATACTATAAGTATCATGCATACTATATCCTTGAATAACTTATTCAAATATCATGATACATGGAATTTTAAATACGAAATTCTGAAGCCAGGTAGAAAAGCTTTTACATCAGTCTTGCTTGGGGACTACTAGTGTTACATTATACTGGTGACTAAGGACAATATAACCAATACAAAGACCATTGGCTTCCTTGTAACATTTGTTGGGACTTGGGGAAAGGAGGCTTATATATCATATGTTTCAATATTTAAAATTATAAATCAAGCTAACAAGCTGTTTATATTTTTTAAGATTTTATTTATTTTTTTGAGGGATAGAGTGAGTGAGAGAGAGAGCACATGAGCAGAGGGAGAGGGAGAAGCAGACTCCCCTGCTGAGCAGGGAGCCCGATGTTGTGCTCGATCCCAGGACCCTGGGATCATGACCTGAGCTGAAGGCAGACACTTAACCTACTGAGCCACCCAGGCACCCTGCTAACAAACTGTTTCATATGTTCTATCCTTGACAAATAAAAAGCAGAATTGTTCAAAGTCACACAGCAGAATGTGGCAATTCCCTGAGAGTGAACTTGTAGCTCCACCTGTGGACACAGTCTACCTTCTTTTCCTTCGCCGGTTTCCTCCCACATAGATGGAGCCTCTAGCTTTTGAGTGTGGACAGTCTGGACTGCATTTCTAATCTCCTTCTCCTTCTCTCTCTCTTTAAGGAGACACCCCTTCAGGCCTAGGCGTAGGCACACTGAGTGGGACCACCCACCTTTGGAACAGCAGAGCCCAGGAAGTGGACTCAGGAGTAACTGGTTGGGGGATATCAGGGTCCTGGGTACGTGCAGTGTGGTCCAGGTAAGGGAAAGAATTTAGCTCAGGGCCAATTCCTTGGCCTCTGTGGTATTTTGGCCAGAGGAGGCCAGAGTCAAGACATTTTGAAGGATGAGGCTTGGGGCTAAGGGTAGTATTGAGGAGTCTCTTTACATGGTTGAATTCATTATCTGGATGTTTTAGCCTTACAAGCTCCCTAGAAATAGGTCATTTTAAAAATTAGAGATGAGTTTAGCTTTTATCAAATTATCCAGTAAGCAAGTTGTCTCTTCATTGCCATTTCTTCAAATAGACCCAAACCGTATAGTTCATTCCTTTTGGGATGGGAGGATATGAGATCTCACTTTATTGGAAAGAATGGGAAATTAAAAAAAAAAAAGAAGAAGACATTCTAGTATAGCTTATGGAAAGAGTAAGAGAAACTCAAAAGATGGAGGTACTGTACTATTGGCTAGAAGAAGAGATTACAAAAGTTTTGGAAAAGCCAGCCTCAATCTTAACTCTTATCAGAAAGATACTTCCATCATGCTTCAGTTCAGGGGCCTTCATCTTGTCCAAGTCGGTTGCGTGTTCTTTGATGAAATTTCTGTGCCTGCTCACTTAATGGGTCTCAAGGAAGTCACATAAGTGAAGGTCGTTTGTGTCAGTGTCTAATTTCTGCAAGTTCAGTAATGGTAGAGTTCCATTTATTTTCCCCAAGTGTAATGAATACTGTATAAGCCTGTGTTCTCGGTCATTGACGTCAGGTTTCTTGATGATCAGAAGGAGGAGTTAACCCCTTGTTGGCTCAGCATCAGGCATCCATTTCCTCAGCACATTGTATCTCTGCATGGGATTGGTGGAGAAAATGTTCGGTCAAGTTCTTCAACGCTACCTACATCTTCTTGGACTGTTGGGTTGAGTGGGCCTGGAATCCCTGGTTGACCTGAGTGGATGAGTCCCTGGCAGGAGTTTGGGAGTACCTGCTGGGGCTGCTGTGTCATCCTGAGCACTTAGGAAGGAGCAGTGGCCACAGCAGGGCAGAAGTTGGGGCAGGACCTGGAAGCAGCCTGAGGCCTGCCAGTCTACGGAGGAGGTGGCTCTGGGTGATTGAGTTTTAACTGCTTTGAAGCAAGAAAACTTCAGAGACAGTCTTTTTAAAAAAAATTTTTATTACAGATTTTTATTTATTTATTTGAGAGAGAGAGAGACAGAGAGAGCACGAGTAGGGGGAGAGGCAGAGGGAGAGGGAGAAGCAGGCTCCCCACTGAGAAGGGAGCCCTGGCTCCATCCTAGGACCCCAGGATCATGACCTGAGCTGAAGGCAGACAGATGCCCCCAGAGACATTCTTGAAAGACTATCTGGGCTCAATTCTCTCTTAAGGAGGCCTGAAAAATAGATTCCTCACCCTCCCTGTCCCACTGTTCTTCTGGTTTTGTATACATGAATAAGATAGAAAGCTCAGGGAAATCCTTGCCCAAGGATTATAGAAAAGGGATAGATGGGTATCTCAAGTCTACAAGAGCCTCTATGATCCAGAGCTGCCCTCTTCCCCACCCTTATCTTGTAACACTTCCCCTCTTGTTTTCTCCTTTCTAGGCATATGAACCTTCTTTTATGTACCCCCCAAACTGGGTCAGCTCCCACCTCAGCACCTTTGCACACACACTTTTCCTCTGCAATGATCTCTCTAGACACCACTGGACTCCCTCCCCACTCCGCCTTTGCCCAGCTCACTCCTCTCTATCCCTCAGGTCTAAATTTAGGAGCAATGTCCTCAGGGACCCTTTTGTTTATCCCTCATGTTACATTAAGTCCCTTGCGATGTGCTGCTTGCATAGTATTCTTGAGCATGGACTTTGTAGGGCTATGTATACTCCTAATTATTTGATGACCTCTTCCATTTGTTTAATGTCTGTGTCGCCAACCAGACTGTCAGAACAACCTGAGAACACTGCTCGCTGCCTGGCACAGTGTGGGTACTCTGTATACCTGCTCTGTATACATAGATATGCATTGGCATATACACAGTATAGATATTTGACTCGAGGCCTGACAGCCAAATGGAGGAACATCTCTGTCTTTGGAGGGAGGCATCAAAGAATAGTGTAAAGGACTTTGGTCTGAAAGTCAAGAATCCTAGGCCCTAGTCCCAGGCCTAAAGATAAGTTCTTGGGTGACTTAGAAAGGTTATAAGAAGAAAAAGTGCCTAGAAATTCCTAATATCATGGCAAAGTAAGACAAGAGAGGAGAGAAGAATTATTTGATTCAACCATATAAAATTGCTGATTTTGACTTCTTTTTTTTAAACTTACTGAAGTGGCAATTTCATAGGGTTTAAACTAAGGGAATAGAAGGTCTCCATAGTATCCCCATTCAGTTCTGTCATGGGGTCATTGAGTTTTGTCTGCAAAGCCTGGGGTCCCATTCTTAAGGGAATTTTCTTCCAAGATGGTGGGGTCAGACGATGGAGAAGAAAATCCACTGTGTCCAGGACACAGAGAACTGGCCCTCACTAATCCTTTTGGGCAAAGAAGGCAGGCTGTGGTAGCTACTGCACCATAATCACATTTCCTCACTCCTGGTCATCAACCCCAAATCTTCACTTTTAACATGCTTTGAAAAAATGATCTTTTCCCATGTTCTCACGCCTGCCCCTCGGCCTTTGTGAAGCAATTTCCACAGAAACAATGGTCTGCCACCAAATAAGAGTTTACTAAGAATAAAAATTGAATTTCGTCTGCCAGTTGACAAGCTGATTGATCTGGGGGCTCTCGTGACTGAATCCTCTCCTAAGCACATTCTCATTTATCATGTGCAAGATTGTTTCAGAATCGATAGCAGCCCAGCGCAGACGCGTCTCTGCTGGGGACCTGTCAGGGCCCACAGCTTTCCCTGTAATACTGCTAATTTTTTTGACAGAATTATTTCAACAGTTAAATCGTTCTATATCTGTTGACCGCCGACTTTCACTGGAGTCATTTGTTGAGGTCATAATTTTTAATATACTTCTTGTAAATGCTGAACCTTAAGGTGTTTGCCCTTTTCCCCCATGAGGTTCATTTCTTGCCCCCACTATTCTTCCTAAAAAAAAAAAAAATCTGTGTTTGGGAGATATGTTATATTTCAGGATGTCATTCAGGCTTAACTCTCTACAACTGATAACAAAGGACACACCATACAGAAGTAGGAGTGAGGCAACTTGACCTCAGAGCTAGCACTGCTTGGATTAGCTGTGTGGCTTGGGCAACTATCTTTCCCTCTCTGGGCTTCATGTTAAAAAAGTGGGCCAAATCAAGTCTTAAGTACACTCTCTCGGACAGACTATTTGTCCAAGTCAGAGAATATAAATTGGAGTTTCATGAGGGGGATTGGGCCTACAGATGGGTTTCATTTTGGCCTCCAAACTGTTTTTCCTTTGTTAATTTGACTCAGCTTTTTTTTCCTACCTTCAGAAAGTAATTTGTTAATACTGTAAATTTGCATACACTACAACTCACTTTTTTTGGGTGTGAGTTTTGACATGTGCATGCATTCTTGTACCCACTGCACACAGGATCTAGAACGAGTCCAATATCCTAAAGAATTCCTTCATGCTTCTCCCTTATAACCAAGCTCTGCCGTCACTCCTAACCTCTAACAGCCAGCTCTGCTCTCTGTTCCCACTGTTTTGCCTTTTCTAGGATGTCATATAAATAAAATCATACAGTTACATCACCTTTTGAGACTGAGTTATTTTACTCAGCATAATGCATTCGAGATTAATCTATGTCGTATGTGTCACCAATTTGCTCCTTTTAATTTCTGAATAGTATTCCATTGCATGGCTAGACCACCGTTTGTCCATTTATCTGCTGAAGGGTATTTGAGCTCTTTCAAGTTTGGGACAGTTATGAATAAGGCTGCTCTAGGCTGTGTCCAGTTTTTCATTATGAACATGTTTTTAGTCCTCTGCTATAAATATCTAGAAGTAGGATTGCTGGGTCATACAGTAAGTGTGTTTTTAACTTTTTCAGGAACTGCCAGAGTGTCTTCCAGAGTGACTGTGCCATTTTGTACTCCCTGCAGCCGTGCATGGGAATTCCTGGCTCTCTGCATCCTCACTGACACTTGGTACTGTCAGCACTTTTTTTTTTATTTGAATCATTCTGATAGGTGTGTAGTAGTGTCTCGTTGTATTTTTAATTTGCATTTCCCTAATAACTAATGACATTGAGCATCTTTCCTTGTGTTTATTCAGCTCCATAGATCTTTTTTGGTGAAGTGTTTTTTTTTATATTTTGCCTTTTTTTTTTTTTTTTTTAAATTGGGTTGTTTATTTACTTATTGTGTTTTATGAGGGTTTTTTTCTAAATGTATTTTAGATACAGGTCTTTTGTTCCATATGTGATTTACAAATAATTTCTCCCGGCCTGTGGCTTGTCTCTTTACTCTCTTAATTGTGTTTTTCATGGAAAAATGGAAAAAGAGAAGTGTTTCATTTTGCCCAAAGTCCCCATCATTTTTCTATTTATCATTTTTTTTTCTTTTTTGTATTGTGCTTTTGAGGTCAAATTTAAGATGTCTTTGACTAAGCCAAAGTCATGAAGATTTAGTTCTATGTTTTATAGTATTATGTTTTATGCTTGGGTCTGTGAGCCAATTCAAATTAATTTTATCTAGGGTGAGGTGTGGGTCAAGGTGTTTTGTGTTTGTTTGTTTGTTTGTTTGTTTGTTTTGCATATGGATATCCAGTTTTTTTACAGCACCATTTACTGAGAATGCTTTCTTTCCTCCATTGAGTTGTCAAAACTTTAAAAATCAGTTGATATTTATGTGCACCAGAAAATTTCTGGATTTTTAAGTTCTATTCCATTGGCCTGTGAGTCTCGGTTTCCACCAGTACACCCTGTCTTGACTCCCATAGCTGTATGGTACAGCTTAAAATTTGGTAGTGTGAGTCCTCCAACTTTGTTCTTTTGCAAAATTGTTTTGACTATTCTAGTTCCTTTATCTTTCCATGTAAATTTGGGAATCAGGTTCGTGTGCCTTTACAAGGAATCTTGCTGGGATTTTGATTGGGATCGCATCAAATCTATGAATCAATTTGGGGAGACTTGGCATGTTAACTATATTGACTCTTGCTTTTTTCTTGTGTATCAGCATTATGTAGTTTTAGCATACAGATCCTGCACATATTTTGTCAGATTTATATCTATAATTTCATTTGGGGGAGCTCTTGTAAATGGTACTGTTTGAAAATATTTTACTTACAGTAGTTTGTTCATTGCTAGCACATAAGTAATACAATTGATTTCTAGATATTGATCTTTTATTCTTCAACCTTGTTAAACTCACTTGGTTCTAGGAGCTTTTGTCTAGATTTCCTGTGCTTTTTCTACGTAGAAAATCATAGTATTTGTGAATAGGGATAGTTTTATTTTTCTTTCAAATCTGAGTGCCTTTTATTTCTTTTTCTACACTTGTTCAATTTGCTAGGGCTTCCAGTATAATATTGAATAGGAGCGTTGACAGTGGACATCCTTGACTAGTTCCTGATCTCTTATGGAGAAAACATTCAATACGATGTTGGCTTATAGGTTCTTCATAGATACTCTTTGTTATGTTCCCTTCTATTCCTACTTTTCTGTGAGTTTTTATTATAAATGGATGCCAAACTTTGCCAAATGCTTTTTCTTCATCTCTTGATGTGATCATATAGTGTGATGAATTGCAGTGATTGATTTTTGAGGGTTGAATCAGGCCTGCAATCCTGTGATAAACCCCACTTGATTCTGTAGCAGATTTTAAATGAACACTCTGAATTTTTAGTTTCTCTTAAAAATTCAGAAGATCTGGCAACACGGAGTCAGAAACCCTGCCTGGTCACAAACTAGAGGTGAAGAGAGGCCATCCTCTGGTAGACTGGCAGGTAGGTGCCCTTGGTAAACCACAGTAGAGGCCAGAGTTGAGACTTATTTACCATGGCATGTGCACTCTTGGTTTTTGTAGGGCAAAGAAATATTTATGACGATGTCTCCCAAAAATGTGGAAAGCAAATGATAGACAAAGAGTGTTGTGTATTTCAAGGAAAATGGAACAAAGCATATAATTTCAGGCATGTGATCTGTATTCCCAGGTATTTTTCTTATCCCTGCCTACTTCTATCCCAGTTATCACCACCTGGGCCCCTGTAGGCATCTGGATTTGAAACTGTAAATGAATAGTCCAGGTATCACTCTCCTATATGTTCAGCACACAACCATGCCAGACCTCAGCTTTACTCATGATTCTAAAAAACTAATCAGAGTTTCTGAAAGGATATGCAGTAAAACCTAAGTGTTCCTCTCATTCTTAAATCCACATACCCTGGTACCTGTATTAGTCCTATAGTCAAGGTTTGGAGGAGTCAAAAGTTATACACAGATTTTTGACTGCGTGAGGGGTTGGTGTCCCCTAACCTCCACACTGTTCAAAGATCAACTGTATGTATTTATATGTATACATATACATTTATATATATTTAAGGTATTATGTTAGCATAATATGTATTATGCTAGATGGTACTGAGCTTTATTGTGGAAAATAAAGTGGAGTCAGAAGATAGGAAATATTGAGAAATGGGGTTGCAATCTTAAATTGAGTGGTCAGGAGAGGCCTCACTGAGAACGTGACCTTTTTGGGAGGGAGGGAGTTATGCACCTGGATATGCAAATAACTTCCTTCTTTTTAAGTGCAGCATAGTACACTAAGTATATGATGTATGGTACATTTGCCAATCTGCGATAAAGGACTATTAGGTTGTTTCCACCGTATGGCCAATAAACAATGCCACTAAGATTATCTTTGCAACCACTCTTGGTATATATGTGCCAACTTAACTATAGTGGGAAAAATCTTAAAAGTGGAATTACTACACCAGAAGACATGGGTGACATTTCCCATGTCACCACTCGACTGAGTTTGTTATGGATAGGGACCATATCTTAGACATCTTTGAATTTCCTGAGATAAAGGAATTTTTTTGTTTGTTTGTTTGAACAATTAGCAGCTCAGAACTGACAAGGAGCAGAATGGTTTGAGCATGGCTTTTCATTCTTCCAGGAAGCAAACCAGCTTTCCCAGTTCCCCAGATTATATCCTCCAGCTTTAATACACAGCCACCACCTTGGACTCTAACTGACATGGCTGAGCTTATCTGGGGAAGCTACCTAGGACAGAAAGTGAAAAATCTCTTCCATTAAGCAATAAACAGTATGTTTTCTCCTCTCCATAGAATGGACACTATGTCTCCAGGGTGTTAATCCTTGAAGACTCATCCCAAAGGGTAAAAAGAATAATTTAGGGGCACCTGGGTGGCTCAGTTGGTTGGGCGTCTGCCTTTGGCTCAGGTCATTATTTCAGGGTTGTGGGATTGAGCCCTATGTTAGGCTCCCTGCAGGGAGCCTCCTTCTCCCTGTCCCTCTACCTGCCACTCTCCCTGCTTGTGTTCTCTCATTCGCTCTCCTTCTCTCAAATAAATAAATAAATAGATAAACAAACAAATAAATAAATAAAATCTTTTAAAAAAAGAATCATTCACTTAGCATACTTACACATTTGCAAACATATAAATGTCTCCTTCTCAAGGCCGTTTCTTTGGCGTATCCAAAGGAGTCTACACATCCTCAAGGTCAAGATAACTAAGGAAGTTGGCACATTCCAAGGACTGTTAAAGTTAAAATCAGCCTCGTTTGGAAAAAAAATTACAAAAAACAACAACTCTTCTGGCCAAGACATGATGGATATGTAGCAACTTAGAGCCCTGATAATATTTTCAGAGGATGTCAGAACATTTACAATTATTTAGTGCTTAGAACTCATTTGCTCCCTGGCATTATCTTTGTTGGTCACAAAAGGAAGTATCCTTGAAGTGGATAGGGAAAGGTCAGCTCATAAATATAATAGGCAAGCTCTCTTTGCTCTCAGTTTGGTTAAAGGAGGTAAAAATATATATACAAATCAGGAAGTCAACTATAAACAGCTGGATGGTATGCCTGAATTTGTAGGGCCCGAGATGCTTGCTGGCCCTGGAGCCTGGTACTCCCAGGTAGAGCAACAAGAAGCAATTTCTATTAAACCCTCATATCTTACTATTTTTATAACATAAATTGCCGTTAGGCCTTCCCGTGGAAGAGACGATGATGATAATTTACACATGCTGGACAGATAAATGGTTCAATTCTTAGTTACAAGAGACTGTTGACAGTGATTACTGATGCTCATTTCTTTCACGCACATTATGTGGGGCAGGAAACTCCAGGTTTAGAGGCTGTTCATGTTTTTTCAAAGTAAATCAGTCACTCCCATAATAATTATTTATTATTCCACATTGGCAGGCAGTTGGATGCATTTATGACAGCTAAGAGCTTTAGACAAAATGCTGCAAAGTGTTGCAACCGATAAAATATTTTACAGCACGGGAGATAGCAACAATAATTAGAAGGCCTCGGTATTCCGTGACAGAAAAGATAGCCAGACTTTCCTGGTGGCTCCTGCTGAGTCCTCACCTAAACCCTTGGCTTGTTCAGGACCGAAGTGCCGGTGTTCACCCAAGGTTTGGATTCGGACCATCAGGGATCTTCGTAAAGAGCTTTCTTCCCCAAATATCATCTACCCTCCCATCTGTTCATATGTCCCATTTTTTGTTCACGCATTCAACTTTTATCAAGCATTTTCTATGTGCCAAGTATCCTCCTGAGTGAGGCCTGTGTATAATCTTACCTCGCTGGAAGGACCCTTGACCAAGAACCATGTGCATTCCAGTCGTAACTGAGAATGGCATACCCCTTCCAGTCCTCTGTCCAGCTGTATTCCACAGGTTCATCCGAGTTATGTTTCCATGCAAACAGAAAGTTTGAAATCTGGGTTCTTTTGTCACAAGGCTCGGTTGATGTTAACCTTTCTCAAAGCGATTTCTTTTTGAAAACACATCACAAAAGAAAATACATTGAAAAGCGAAGTTTCAGACCTCGCATTGTTGACTGCCAGTTGCCTCTCTGAGGTACAGGTTGCTTATGTCACCTCTCAGAGGTATTATATGAACAGTCGGTCCTGCTATGATTCCACATATGTATTCCTGAGAATCACCACACTGTGAAAAAATGCAGTAAAAAGCACTGGCCTTATGGGAAAAATGGAGGTGGGAGTGTAAGACTCAAAAGCATCAATAAATACTTTTAAATAAGTAAAAACTGTAAGGATATAATAAAAAAAATACTAGCACAGTGTTACCCATGTTAAATGATTAAGAAATACATAAAAAACTCTAAGTATGGCACTTTACCTTGAAAAGGACCTGGAGTTGGCTTATAGAACTGGTGTTGGAAGGACTGTAGTTTGTGAGTTTCTGTCAGTTAGTAGAAGCAGAGTCACCTGAAATCTGATAGAAACTTCAACCACCAGATGTGAATGGGTGTGGCTCCTAACACAGAGTGAACCAAGGTACCTGGTAGATGTCTGACGTGTGTGCATGTGAGTGTTTGTATATTCCTAGAAGGCTCCCATTGGTGGGGTCCAGGGGCGCCTGGGTGGCTCAGTCGTTAAGCGTCTGCCTTCGGCTCAGGTCATGATCCCAGGGTCCTGGGATCGAGCCCCGCATTGGGCTCCCTGCTCTGCAGGAAGCCTACTTCTCCCTCTCCCACTCCTCCTGCTTGTGTTCCCTCTCTCGCTGTGTCTCTCTCTCTCAAATAAATAAATAAAATCTTTAAAAAAAAAATTCAAAAGAAGGCTCCCATTGGTGGGGTCCAGTCTTCTGTGTTCACCTACCCTTTTTTTTTTGTGTAAGAAATTGTGCATGAGCAAAGTTTACATGATGTTCAAATTGTTCTCTAATAGATCAGTCACCTTGGAAAAAGCTTGTGTTTTCAAAGCAAGTATTACAGCAAGACTGAATGTATCTATGAGAAGGTGTCTTTTACTCTCAACATAAACTGTAATGTAGAATATCTCCTTTTTTAAATGTTGAAAATACATAAAATGGGAAAGATATGTTACCTTTCATCCCAGAATGACCACAGTGATTTTTTGTACCTTTTTCTATTTTTGAGATATTTAACTTACATATATAATTAACCTTGACTGAGAGAGAGTGTCTGTCAAAGGGATTTGTTGAATTCAAGTGGAGTTGTTTCCATGTTAAATGGTAACACTTGCTCAAGAACTAGTATCATTTTAGGTGGAAACAACCCAAATGTCCACCAACTGGTAAGTGGTTAAACAAATGTGGAATATCCACACGATGGAATATTACTCAGCCACAAAAACAATGAAATACTGACTGACACATGCTACAACACGGATGAACCTTGAAAACATAATGCTAAGTGAAAGAAGCCAAGCATAAAAGGCCACATAGTATATGATTCCATTCATATGAAAATCCAGAATAGGGAAATCTATAGAGACAGAAAGGAGATTAGTGGTTGTCTAGGGCTGAAGGTGGGGATGGAGAATATAGGATTGATAGCTAAAGGGTATAGAGTTTCTTTTTAGGGAGATGAACATTTCCGAAAATTGACTGTGGGGATGGTTGCCTGTATCTATAAATATACTAAAAACCACTGAATCTCACTTTTTAAGTGTGTGAATTGTATGGTATGTGAATTAAAATATATCTATTAAAAAAAAAAAGAATTTCATTTTAGGTTTTATCCACATGGCACTGTGAGAGAAGGTACTAAGACCTCCCTGTTCTTGGAAGCTCCCTGTTCATTAGTGTGATGGGCTCAACCAAGTCTGGTGTGTAGAGGTGATGATTATCTGCAGACCTCTAGATGTCTGGATGTTATGCGTGTTGATCTCCCACCAAGAAGTGTTTTGGTCCCTTTCCACTTCTTTGAGATTTTGTCCATCTTCATTTTGGTATGTTCCTTGGCCTCCTGTGGTGTATCCCCATTCTCTTGAGGAAAAGCACAGGAGAGGTTTGTTTTCTGAACTCTCCTGTATCCGGAAATACCTTTCTCTTGTCTTCCCCTAAGCAAGACAACTTAGGTTGTAAAAAAATATTAGATTATTATCACATTTTTCTCCCTGAAGTCTGCAGATTTAGGTAATACTATCTTTGGCCTTTCAAAGTTTCAGAGAAGTTTAAGAGCAGCCTGATTTGTTTTCTCTGAAGAAATCATGAATTTTCTGCTTGGATACTTACAGTATTTTTCTTTGTACTTAGAATTTTGAAATGTTTCCAAGGTGAGATTTAGTATTGGCCTTTTTCATTGATTTTTGCTCGGACTGTAGAGAGCCATTCTGATATGCATGTGTTTTATCAGCTCAGAAGGCTTGATGTCTACGAGTATTTGCTACAGTTCCAATTGTTTTGATTTCTCCCTTTAGAAGATTTGTATTTTTAACGTTTTTAAAATTTGTATTTCTATTCTTTATTCTCCATGGCTATTATCTTGAATATTGTTTTTACCCTTGTGTTATTTTCTTTTGCATGTTTAGGAGAGCTTCTCAATTCTATCCTCCACTCGCTGACATACTTCATGCTGCCCCAGTTCTGCTTTCACTACCCCTTATGAGAACTTATGATGCTCTATTTTTAATTTTTCCTCTCATCCTAATCTACTCAGGTCTTTATGACTTTCTAATACAGCTTCAAAGAAGCTATGTCTTATGGTTTCCTTTTAAATAAAAATGGATTTAAAAGGATATAGGGTTTTTATAATAAATAATTTTCAAAATTCTGTTTTTCCTTTAGATCTTTATTTCCTCTTTATTATTTCACAGGTCTTAATTTTCTTATGGGCTCAATCACAAATGAGACAGTAGAGCAGAGTTCTTAAAAGTAAAGGCTCAGGTATTTGACGGTCTGTGTCCAAATCCTAGCTCTCTCAGTGACTCTCTGCATATCTTTGGTCTAGTTAATTATACCCTTCTGGTTTAAGATTCATCATTTGTATGACGGGAATATTTATTTATACATGTAATGGAGCTCTTTTCAGTATTAAATGAGATAATACATGGAAAGCACTTAGTGCAGTGCCTGACATACAGTGAATGCAAAGCATACACACACACACACATATATTTTTCAACTGAGAAGAAATCTACCTGGATCCAGAATATGGCAACAAACAAAGTGTATCGACTTTCTCCTTGGTTCTGCTTTCTTTCCTAGGTCTAGAGCTAGACAGTAGGTTCTTGGGCCCATAGCCTAGCAGATTTTTTCAACTGTGGCTCTGCCTACTGGGGTTCACGTCCTTCTTTCAATGCCTAGCACTATGATCCTCTGAGCAAATGGGATGAATGAACTGTTCCTATCACAGAGTATTCTATCTTCTCTTTACCTATGGCTCCTGGCCAGTCAACATATTATTCCTAGTTTTCCTTCCCCTTTATATTCAGGTAGTCTCCAGAAGTTATCATCTATGAATGGAGATCAAAGGACAGTCATTCATAAGAGCTGATGAAGGAGATCCACAAGTCCAGTTTTTTCAACTAGAAATATTCATGGAAGTAAAGAGACAGCAGTTTTCTGGTTGGTATAGTTCTTGGAATTTTGAACTAGTGAAAAGCAGCAAAAGTCAAAATGAAAAATCTTCTTATTCTTGGGTTCTTCAATCCTGTTGTGTTGCCTTTGGTCTGTGAAAGTTGATTCTAGATTCTATCTGTTGATTGGTAGACCTAATTATTGGTGATGGTGGTGAGGTTCTTGCCTTCTCTCATATTCTGCTCAACCTCAGAACCAGCAAAAGGCTTGTGAAGCCTAAATATGTGTGTGATTAGGTCCTTTGATGTTTGTTGCATCCTGGGAGTTCTTTTGAGGGGCTGATTGTCTCTTGCAACAGTCTCGCAGGGGCCACTTTCAAAGGGAATCAGTTGTCCCCAGGTCAGAGAATCTCAGAGTCAGACAGGACATTAGAAATTATAGAGCCTAAGCTACTGCCTAGTAGTCAAATTGCCCTTGTACCATCCCTTTCATATGGCTTATCTAGTCTCTTCTTGAACTACCTTCTATGATAGCAAGCTCACTAGCCATCAGCATGGGCCATCCCTTGTTGGACAACTTCCTTAACCAAACTGAGATCTGTCTCCTGAGTATGGTCTTCAAATGAAGAAGAAAGCTATTATGCTGGGGAAGGATATGTGCAGGAGATAGAAAGCCCTCGAGCTATTACAAGCAGAGAGGTATTTAATAAAGGGGCTTAGGTACTTCAAAACTATTTTAAAAATTAGGTGGATCAGAAGTCAGGGGATTGATATCAGATTTTTTTTCTAACTTTAACTTTTATTCAACTATAATGTACATACAGAAAATGAAGTCGAGTTTTTACTTCGGGATCAACTGACAGAGAACTGCTCCTATCCCCACTTCCCCACAGCTGTCTCACACCCACAGTTCCCAGGCAGTTGAAACTATAATGGGGCAACTGCAAACACACATACCCATTGTAGGTTGCTTGTCCACCAGCCTTGCCAAGGAAAGATGGCGCTGTCTACTTGCTTCTTTCCACATCTCAGAGGATCCATCTCATCCGCAGAACTCAAATTACAGTGAGTGCTCTGACTGCAACATGGTTTTGGAAAAGTAGTTTTTCATCTTGCCAACCTCTTGAGAATGCATGCTAAAGGACAGTAGACGGTATTAAGAAAGTTATCTGAGCACTGAATGGACAGAAGTCTCTTGCCAAGTGTATTTCTTCCAGTGTCTTTACTCATGTAATCTCCAGCAGTGGGATTCATGAGGAGAAAGCCCTTGATAAGTTATCAGTGTCTTCTGGGTAGGAGAAATGTTTAACCATTGCAAGACATTCACAGCCAAGTTCAAAATAGTTTTACAGGTTGGTCAAGGATCTGATGAGTAAGGAATTACTGTCAGGGTCCTGAGATTCAATAAGGTAACTGAAGGAGGGACCAGAAAAGGAGAATTAAATAGTATGGAATATATATGGGATTTTGTTCCTCGAGAAAAGATAGCTCCAATGCTTTACTTTACAAATCTTCAGGAAAATAAAGGCAAAGGACCCCAAAGATGGGGCCATCATTAGATTGTCAAGAGCATTCCTCTCTAGTGGGCATATCATTCAGTTTTGTACCAATAGGCAATGAGCAGCCACCGTGAGCACCCACCATGAGCACCCCACCATGACCACACTTGACCAGTGGAGAAGAGGATGAAATTTATGGGATGCCAAGGACCTTCGCCTGTTCCCTTTCCATCTCTCTGGAGACTAGCAGTATGATCAGGAAGTTTATTCACTTGTAAACACACCTTATTTTTAACATCTTAGTCATATTCAGCTGAGTTATCATTGCTTGTGTTATTCAAATGACTCATTTCCTCTTGCAGCCTGCAAATATTAGACATTATCATATCCCATATCTGTCTTATTCTCTGTATCCCTGAGGACTATTGTTTAGTTTATCTAAAAGAAGAGTTTTAGAGGAAAATCATACCAAACGCCAAGATCATGCAAGAAAGAAAAAAGCAAATTGTACATATAGCTTTTTATTTGAAACCTCAGCACTCTAGAAAGGTTCTGTGAGTGGTCATTGTAGAATATAGATGGATGGCAGCAGTAAAATCAGATCCAGGGAAAAAGCAATCAAATCACCCAGTGGGTCACATTCAAAATATATTATATCAGAAAGGGGGGAAATCTACCTTAGGGTGTATGTTGCCTCCCAAAAAAGATTTCTGTATCCTTCCCTTCAACCTATTTTTGCCTGATGTGATACTACAGTTCACATATTTTCCTTACCTCAGACTGTTTTCTTATTGTTCCATGAAAATCTTATGTTCACTTCTACATTTTTTTCTTTGCTATTCATAATAGGTGTCAGTGGGGGTCCCATCCAAATGCCCTTTACCAGGCCAGTGCACCCATCCTCCACTGCCAAGCTCTGCCTTGCTTATGAGGTTACCCCCTGATGTCAAGGGCATCCATAACCAATGATTGCCTGGTATGGGACTGAAAAGCCCTGCTCCCTTGCCTTGAAGTGGGGGGCAATTCCATAATGCATCCAAATCTGTATCTCATGCTCTCCTTTCAGGGAAACAGACCTTAGATACTGCTAATGCAGCTTTTTCCTTTTTATGCTTAAAACTATGAGGCCAGGTTCTTTCTGCTTCTCCAGGGTAGTCAAGGTCCACTTTAGTTTCTACTTCCTTCCAGCTTCCTTCCCTGATATTCCCAATTCTAGCTCTCTGTCCTCTCCTCTGAGCTGCTGAGTCCTTCTCAGGCAGTGACACTCAAGTTGAATGCTCTCATAGCTGTTGTCTTGTTGGGTTAGCTGCCAGCTTGGCATATATATAGATTGCAAGTCCCTTAGGGTGAATGCTGTTGAGGTAGGCAATGTGAGGTCAATTGCAAGTCCCTTAGGGTGAATGCTGTTGAGGTAGGCAATGTGAGGTCAATAAAGGGTGTCCATTGAGCTTCATCTGTGGTAGATTTTTCAGGAGGGGTTGAACTTTCCAAATGAACATCTAAACACTGAGACATCAGGCCTGAGAACCTGGTTCTGGGATTAAAAGTAGACTATGCATGGGGGACCCTTCTCCAAGTATGTGGACTGATCCTTTTAAAAGCATGGTAGGGCTGGCTTGTCAAGATGGGAATGATTGCCAAGAGTTTCTCAAGATATTTTTTGAAACAATATTCTCTAGGCAAAGTGAGAAGAAAAGATTCAATCTTCAAGTGGATTTGGAAATACACACTATAGCCAATGGAAATTCCCAACGTACACCTAAGGCTGTGAAAAATCCTCTAAGCTAAAAAAAAATCTGTCTAACTTTGTTTAATGTAGTATTTTCCCAGACTTGTGTGACCATAGAATTTATGTTAGCGTAACAAGGATTATCTCATGGAACTATTCTTCCATGGAAATCTTTAGGAAAATGCTAGGAGTGATAGTGGTGGTGTTGGGGTGGGATGGAGTGAGAGCTAGGGAGGGTCCCAGTCACCTGGGAGCATGTGAGATTTCCATGAACCCGTTCTAAACTTGTGTGGCATTGTGTACAAGGCCACTCATCTTCCTTTTCTGTTTGATATTTATCAGGAGAAAACTCATTTGGCTAGAAGCAGCATGAGATGTCTCAGAACTTTTGTCCTCCATCCTGTAGATGACATGCTCATGAAACCCCATCCCGCCTCCTCTCCCCAAAGTCAGTGACTCCTCTGGTAACTTGGGATTCAGATTCTACTGAAGTAGGGGGAGTTGTTGCTTCCTGACTTAATGTAGTTGCAAGTTGGTTTGGTGTGGGGTTAACCATGGGAGACAGCAGCTGGGTGGAATCTATTCTATTTCGAGGATCACTAGTTTCTAAACCCATTCTTCCAAATGGTGCTCCAGATATTTGAGTACAAATATCATGAAGTCTTAAAAGGTTTATACTTTTCCAAACTATCCAGTTTTGATGAAGTGACTTTAGCTCAAGAGAAGTGGATACAAAACCAACTGATGTTGGTACTATTGACATTCTGGGCTGAATAACTTTATTGCCAGGGCCTATGCCGTGCACTGGAGGACGTTTAATAGCATCCCTGGCCTCTACCCATTAAATGCCAGTAGCCTGCCCAAAGTGGTGACACCAAAAATGTCTCTAGACATTGGCAAATGTCCCCTGGTGGGGTGGGGGTCGGGGGACAGAATTAGCCCCGGTTGAGAGCCATTGTCCTAACGTGCAATCAGGGTACTGCGTGGTCTTTAAGTCTAGGACCTGCCAGCTAAGGAGGTAGATAAGGCAGCTGAGGAATGTGTAACAAGTTGTAAACCAACTAGCTGAAGGTCCAGCTAGCGTTGGCTCCGTGGTGAAGGTTAGAACCTACGACTTCTCACTCCAACCTAATGACAGCCTGTTTGCTCCACCGTGGCAATGACCCTCAGGTGCATGGTTTCTGCCAAAGCCTGTGCCCTTTGCAGCCAGACGTGAGAGGACAAGGGGAGGAAGAAGTCCTTATTCCAAAATGGAGAGGACTGCATATGACTCTGGAGGTGAGGAGCCTGTGATGTGTCCTTCCTGGTTTCATCTAGAATTAGGACTGTCTGCACTTGAGCAGCCCAAAGATCATCATGTTCCTCCAGTAGGATTGTTTTAACTCACCATGGGGTTTGGGGATAACGGGTGTTGTGCTAATGACAAAGTGCCCCTTTCCCAGACTCCAGGTCAAAGATGGTCAAATTGACTCTCTTCTGGGCAGCAGATTAACTGTTTCTTCTCTCTTGCTCTTCATATCTGTGTACATCCTGTCTTGAGTTAAAAAAAAAAACCAAAAAAAAACATTGGCTGGGCAGGACTTGGGGTTGGTAGGGAGCCATGGGCCTAAGCCTCTGTTTATGACACATGTCATATTTCATGGACCACGTCTGGACCCCACCTGCCTCCTTAATCTCCTTGGAATGCTGGTGCTCTCTCTGTGGGCTGTGTGTTATTCTGATGATTTCAGTGGGTACTGCAGTTTCCAATTTCCTAACCTTTCTATTAAAATTAATATTTAGATTTTATAACTTGAAAACTGGAAGAATGATGGGAGCAGTATTTGATGTTTATGTCTCTCAGTCACGAAAATGCTCCCAATTTCACTCGTGCTGGGCCACACACATGTAGTCACAATAAATAGCATTTAACATGTTTACAGAATGGAGAGGATGAGGAGGACTTCTGTTTTTATATTGATGGGCTCAGCTGGGCTGGGGATACTATTGTTTACAATGAGCTACATTTTTTGTTGTTCTGATTTACCCGCAAATTAAATCTTTATTTCAGAAACCAACCCCAGGGAGTCCCCGTAACGAGGGAATGTAATAAACAGCATTAGGGAAGGGCCCAGAGCCGCTGCTCCCTGGTAATTAGTCCAAATGTCTCAATCAGAGTAGTTTTCAAAGTTTTATGGCTGCAGTTTGGCCACAAGTTTATTTGTAAAAGCTGGTTTGGCATTTTGCTCAGGGTGGCCTTTGCCCTTTGGGGAGGGGTGTCGGGTTTGTTGACATGGAACACGGGCAAGTCAGACTTTCAGGTTTGCTTGGGGGCGATGCCCATGTTTCTTCTTAGCATCCATTTCTAAATTAAAAATTGTCCAAATTTAAAGAAACTAGGAATGGAAATAAATATCAGGCCTTGGTTTTGAGGACACGCAAGGGAAGAAAAGGGGCCGAGGTTGGGACGGGGTGTGTGGGAGCATTCCCACCCAGGGAAGAGTGACTGTCCTCTAAACCCTGGTGGGAGGGGAAAGGTTATTAAAAAGCTCTGGGTGCCTGGGATGGGGCCTGGGCCCTGCTCAGTGTACCACCCCTCTCCCCTAGCTCGGTGGGGAGAAGGAAGACTGGGCCTTGGCAACACCCCCACCCATGCAGAAGTTCCCGGGGGGAGGGGGGTGGCCTGTAAGTGTGAGACCTCCAGGCCTCCTGGAATAGGGACCAGAAAGCACAGGGTAGCAGGACCAGCTGTGGTCAGATTCCACAGATTCACCCTCCCTGGCAAGGCGAAGCAGGAAATGCAGAGCCCCGCTGGTGCCTCCATGTACATTTCCCGCCCTCCAGACTCATCTTCATAAGGCCTGTTTCTTTACTCACTTATTAACCCAGTACCATGATAAGGCTAGCCATATTTAGTCATCTGATTTTCTGAGCTGAATGGTAAGACAGGGGTGTAAAGAGGTAGGAGGTTTCTTAGAGCACGATAGATGGACATCTTAAACCAGAAAATCCAGAAAGCACAATGTCTGTGTTTAAGATCCTCTGCCTGCCACTAAGTCACTTAGCCTGGTTGGGGGGCACAATGGAGCTTGGAGAGGAAGAGGGTCAGGCAGATGGATCCCTCCATCCAGTGGGAAGGAGAGTATGATTGGAGGGTGGGAAAGTGCGCAGGGGGAAGAGTTCAAGTGGACTGGTCCCTCCGCACCATGCCACCATGTTATTTCTTTACTTTTAAATAACATTTTGTGAGACCTATCTCCTGAGGAACCTAAGAAATCATCAGTCCCTGAACCCAAGGGTTTGCAAACTTTTTCCATAAAGAGCCAGATGGTAAATATTTTAGGTTTCTCGGGCCACAAGTCTCTGTCACAACTACTCACTGTGCTGTTAGGGGGAAAAACAGCCGTAAGCCTTACCTAAATGAACGGGCATGGCTTGTGTTGCAATAAAACTTTATTTACAAAATCAGGTGATGGGCGGGATTTGGCCCATGGTTTGCCCACTCCATTTAATCTTTCGTTCCCCCTTCTGCGTTAACTTTTATTCTTTCTTTACTCTCCCTCCCCTAACTTTCTTCCTTTTCTCCTTCCTCTTTCCTCCCTTCTCTCTCTCTTTTTTCCTTCCTTTCTTCTTTCTCTCAATACAATTTGTGCCATACACTGTGATAGGTACAAGCACCTGTGGAGTTTCTGTTAGGAGCTTCTATTAGGGAATATTAATGAGGAAGCAGATCATCAAAATATTGTAGCTGATGCTAGTTACCCAATATTCACCTCCATTTCTTTCTCACTATTAGGCAATTTTGTTCAGGGTGGCAATGTCCCAGATTTCTAAAAAAATCACTTCTCCTGATTCTCTTGTAGTTAGAGGTAGGTGGCCATGTGACAAGGTTCTGGCCACTGAGACACAAGTAGAAGTTCTTCGAGCTAGCATCCCTTCCCAAATGAAAAGGCAAGTCTCTTTGCCTCTGATTCGTGGCCCTTCCATTTTCTTTCCACCTGGAATGCTGTTACGATTCCTGGAAGCGCAGCAGCTCTCTTGCGAGCATGAGGATAAAAGCTATGTGCTAAAAATGGGCGCAAGAAGGGGCAAGGAGCCTGATGACATTGCTGATTCTTGGTACCAGCTCTATACTGCCTACCTCTGAACTTCTTGTTGCCTAAACATCAAAACTTCTTATTGTTTAAAGCTGATACAATAGGATTTTCTCTTACGTGCAATTTAAGGAAATAGTAATGGACAAAATTATTATTAGTATAGCAGAGCTATGGATTAACATCTAGTGCTCAAGAATTATTTGCAGGGTCTAAAAAAGAAAATAAACAACCACTCTTAGATTATTGAGGCATCACCTCACTCTGTGTACCTCAATTCTTAGCAATGTTCCCCACCGTTAAAGGAGGCACTTTGCTGACAGTCCAGATTCAGCATTGTTTTAAAAATGATTTATGATTGGGGTGCCTGGCTGACTCAGTTGGTTAGGCATCTGACTCTTGGTTTTGGCTCAGGTCATGATCTCAGGGTCTTGAAATCAAGCCCTACATCAGGCTCAGCGCTCGGCAGAGTCTGCTTGAAATTCCCTCTCCCTCTGCCCTCCCCCTGCACTTGCTCTCTCTTTCTCTCTCAAATAAAATATTTAAAAAATGATTTATGATGACTGAGTTGTTTACCAACTCTGGGAAACCAGTGCAGTAAGTTTAGGTGTGAGCTGAGGGGGGCGGATCTTGACTCAGTTCTAGAAACGTCTCATTATAAAAAATTTCTTTCCTCATGCAGCTCAAGACTTAGTCATGGACTCAGTCTGAATTACTCACAGGGCTACTGCCTTTGACTATGTCTTTTGACTATCAGATATGTTGCTTGTTTGGGGACATTAGTACATTAAAAATAATGTGCGTGTGAGCATATTTGTGCATATATACATGCTTTGGGGGGATCGAGGTAATCATGACCACAGCAGCAGATTACCTTTAACGTACAGCTTCAGAAATACTATTTTTAATAGCTCTCAAGAAAGACCTCAATCATCTGTTGAAGACTTTGGTTGAGGCCTCTGTTCCGGCTTAGCAGTAAAGGAAATGGATTAATGTCCACCTTGCTGGTGGGCATCAGTTGGTTGATGAGCTGTTGGCATGATACTTCATTCTCCGAACTTAAGCACACAATTCAAATTCACATATCTTTGGGGGGTTCAGGGGCGAGTTGAGGGACAACTCTGAAATGGAAAGCTACAGAGAAAGTTCTTTGAAGGAGTTTAGTCCAAAGGAGTGTTCCTCAGGAACAAAGGAGAGGGCCACTCTGCCTACTTTTGACTGAAGGTCGATTACATTGATAACATTCCAGAGACACACTCACTTTGATTCCTTCTCCACACTAAATCGTAACAGCATTTAGAAACCAGAGCTTCGGCTTAAATGCCCAAGATTCATGTATTTGTATCATCCATGGGCCATACCTTGGTTGTCAGTAGCTCTTAGGTATTGCTGGCTCTCTTCTGTCTGCTGGACCTCCTTCTCCTACCTTCCTTCTTAGTTTATTGATTTGTGGAACGTGCCCAGGCTCCTGAACATTGCCCAGATACCTTCTTTTTTTGGCAGAGAAATGTTACATTGTGCCACGCCTGGGCTGCATTCAGAAGCTTTCTAGGAAACTTCACTGCACTTTGCAGAAGCCCTCAGCTTTTGGGTCAGCATTTTGGAAGGAGAGACAATTGATTCTCTCAGCCTTGCTGAGGCAATTCTTTTTGATGTGTATCAAGTGTGTTTTGACACAATCCCCTGAGTCATTGTGGTTTTCAATATTCCTGGGCCTATAATGAAAGTCAAAGAGAGGGAAATCTTTCCACTTAATGTTGATTTCTGATATTGATGGCACATTAGCCCATTTGTGTTTCAGAAGCTTCAAGGGATAGAATTAACCCCTTGGGTTTCAGATCAGGTACATCTCTTGTGGGACTGTGGCTGTCAAAAGCCGATACCATCACTGGAGACAAAAGAACTTCCTGAGAAGGACACGCCATTCTTATGCAGGTAACAGCATTTTTTTTTTTTATCATTATCAATTTTATGGTACATACAACAGCTGCAGAAGAATTTGTGGCTTTTTTTTTTTTTTTTGGCTGTAAGGCATCTTAGAGAGTGTTTGCCAATTTTCTGTCTCAAAAAAGGTGTCTTCGCATCTTGATTTAGCCCTGAATAATTCAACAGAATCTCTAATAACAGACTTGCATGTTGCAAAGCCCCAAAACATGTTGTAAGCTTAAAGAGGCAACAAGAAATTTAGCATCGCAAACAGAAGTCAAAGAATCAAAGCTAGGAGGTCTTTAAAGGGTAGGAGACAGTACTTCACACATGTGCTGATGCTTATGTTTGCTGACGGTTTCCTTGTTTTTCATAGAGTAGTGGCTCCTAAAAGGGACAAAGAACATTCCTGGAGGTTAGCTATTGCTCTTAATTCCCTTTTTGTGGGAATTCCCTTCTTATGGCTCCTTTCTTCCGTCTTTCTTCCTCCCCCCTTCCCCCTTCCTTCCTTCCTTCCTTCCTTCCTTCCTTCCTTCCTTCCATCCATCCAACACATAATTATTCAGTGCCTACAATTTTCCAGCCACTGTGTTAAAGCTTGAGGATCTGATGATTAAGAAAGACAAATCTAGCCCCTCATCTAGAATATAATAGTGTTCTCCCTCCCAAATGCCAGGTACTCTGGGGGTTCTCTTGGACTCTGAGATAAACCAATGTCTTTCCAACAAATTCCTTGTCATCCTACTGCCCCTCCCCACTAATTTTCCCCTTAATCTTTTTAAGTGGCTTTTGTTTGGTGGTTTTCCACCAAAATCATGATGAGTGTATTGGGAACCCTGACGTACAGGGGAGCATGGGAAGGAACCGGGGGTGCTGGGTTTGGGGAGATTGTAACTTTGGAAGATGTCTTTATATACTTACTTGATATAATTGAGGGATTGTCGTTAGAAGTGGGATTAACTTAATCTATATCTTTCCAAGGGGCATATATAAGACTAAATGGGAAACAGATTTTGGCTCAAGGGAACCATAAATTTTCTAACAATCAGGGTAAAGGGAACTGTGCCTGACTCTGAGCTAAGTATGTATATGTGTTTGTGTTTGCATGTATTTCTCTGTATGTATAGACCATGGTTTCTCAACATCACCACTAATGACCTTTTGTGTTAGATTATGGGGATTTTGTGGGAAGCTATCCTGTGTGTTTTAGGATGTTTAGCATCCATATTTCTACCCACTCGATGCCAATAGTATCCCCAGTTATGGCAACCAAAATATCTCTAGTCTTTGCCAAATATCCCCTGGAAGGCAGAATTGCTTTGGTTGAGAAATATATATATTATAATGCATATATTATGATTATATTACATATCACATATATTATGTAAATATATAGTAATTATAAAATAAATATATCATGGTATATTTATTTATTATTGAATATATTCATTATGTTATGTAATTTATTTTTATATTAGTTACAATGTATTATTTATATATGCATTTGCATTTTATATATTATACTTATATATATAACATATTATACTATGTGTAGTATAATATATAGACATTGGATGGTTAGATAGACAGATGGATAGATAGGCTTGTCTGGGATAGGACTAGATCTCTGACTTAAAACCCACAGATTCTCGGGAAACCACATAGCTTCTCTGAGATGTCGGGGCTCCTCAATTCTAGAGTTACTAAAGTGGACCACCCCTTGTCAGGTAGAGAAGAAGGAAATATTCTTCAGGTAGGGGGTCAGACTCTGAGATCTGTAACCCCCCACTTCCAACTAACAGATTTTATAATTCCATAAGACCAGATTTAGGTTAATGAAATTGGTGTCAGTTTCCAGGGGAATATGTCAAGCTTAAGGTTATGTCAGTGGGCCGCACAGTGCCGTTTGAAATATGATGCAGCTTTGTAGGGTGGGATGAGTGGGAACGGCTGAGCTTGTTTGGGGTTTAATTGACAATCAAAAATTTGCTTCCTAGATGCAGGCATGTCACTATAAAAGCACACCCAGGACATTCCTTTCGCTGGCTGAGGTTATTAATATGTGTTGATTGATGTCAAAATGGGAATTAAATCATAAATGTGCTTTGGGGCCTCAGGCTGGTGGCCTGGCAGCTTCTTTAGCCTTGTCACTTTGGAGAGACAGCTCACATGGCCTTGCCTCATTTTTTTTGATGATTACTTAAAGATTTCACTTTATCATCATTTGTCTGTGAGCAGGCTTTGCTCCCCATCCCATTAGTATTACCTCCACCATGGTGCAGTCAGAACAAACTTGTTACCTGCAAAGGAACTCGGGATGGCTTTCATACTTGAGCGCAACAACGGGGTTATACACTCCATAAAGAAAACAAAACAAAATAAACTATACCCAATTAGTGCCATTTACAGACATGTAACACCATGGCTGCTGATCAGGAGTGTGTGTTCCTTTCCCATGGGAGTCCCAAAATTCCTAGCACCCGCTCACAGGCATAAAAAGGCATGGTCTTTCTCATTTCCAAGTTAATCCAATTTGAGTGTGGGCTGAAAGGGACCAGAGCTTCCCGAAGGGCCTGGCAGAACCGGGCAGATCAGCATCATTACCAGACCACACACATTATGTTTAATAGCCAGACTGCACACTGGACCAGAGAAAAATCAATGAATTAAAAATTCCTTAGGAACAGCCCCTCTCTTCCTCCACCCTGTGGTGGCATGCGTTCTGAGTCCATCATCTCTGAGCTGAATTTTGATGGTCTCCTAAAGGGTGTCATGGAGTCTAGATGTGGCTCATTCCCGTTCACGTTCCACAGTGTCGGCGAAGTGATCTCCCAAAGCCCCCAATATAAGCATGCCATTTCCCTCACTTAACACCAATTCTAGTTCTTCCCGTGCTT
This sequence comes from Neomonachus schauinslandi, assembly GCF_002201575.2. Classification (NCBI taxonomy): domain Eukaryota; kingdom Metazoa; phylum Chordata; class Mammalia; order Carnivora; family Phocidae; genus Neomonachus; species Neomonachus schauinslandi. Next base: position 28,018,638 of record NC_058418.1, on the reverse strand, counting down.
ACAGGACAGAATTCAAAATCCAAGTGATTGGGATAAATGACCCTTCTGGCTCTTCAGACCCAGCCTCCGCCATGGAATCCATCCTATCCTCATGGATCTTGCCCCAAGAGACACTTTCTAACAGTGACCCTATTTGATTTGTGGTCTCCTTGGCTGAGAAGGTTCCCAGCTGGAACACAATTTTTACTCTCCAGGGATCCCTCAACACAGTATATCCAATCCATTATGTGATATTTCAGTTTTATCTATTTACACATCTGCTTGTTTATCTGTTTATGAGTCTGTCTCCTTTGTCCCCCTCTAGCCTTGATAGGTAGAGTAGAGGCTCTTTGATACCTGGGACATACATAGTTGCTCATTAAAATATTTCAGAATGAATGCATGAATACATAATTGAATGTAAGTGTGAATAAACAAGCAGGTTCTTCTCATTTGCAAATCATTCCTTAGAATAAATTGGCAGGGGCGCCTGGGTGGCTCAGTTGGTTCAGCGTCTGATTTCAGCTCAGGTAGTGATTAGAGCTGGGCTCTGCCCTGCCCCAGGGGAGGTTGATGAGATGTAGGGGCTCCTCAATTCTAGAGTTACTAAAGTGGACCACCCCTTGTCAGGTAGAGAAGAAGGAAATATTCTTCAGGTAGGGGGTCAGACTCTGAGATCTGTAACCCCCCACTTCCAACTAACAGATTTTATAATTCCATAAGACCAGATTTAGGTTAATGAAATTGGTGTCAGTTTCCAGGGGAATATGCCAAGCTAAGGTTATATCAGTGGGCCGCACAGTGCCGTTTGAAGTATGATGCAGCTTTGTAGGGTGGGATGAGTGGAAATGGTTGAGCTTATTTGGGGTCCTGGGATCGGGCACCGCATTGGGCTCCCCGATTGGCGGGTGCCTGCTTCTTTCCCTCTGACCCTTCCCCCACTCATGCTTGCACATGCTCTCTCTTTCCCTCAAATAGATAAATAAAATCTTTAAGAAAAAGAATATAAATTGGCAAAATTCTTATTAGTATAGCATAGAGTAGTGGCAGAGATCGGGTCAGGGACCCGATCATCAGAAGTCAGCATCCATGGGCGTAGACCAGGAAGAGAAGTACAGGGAGTGGGTTCAAGGAGACAAAGGGGGAAAAGCCAACATATCAATTTTAGGGGAAAAAAAAAAAACCTCAGGGGCTTCCGATGCACAGTGCAGAGTGAGACCCACTGCCTTGACCAGGCGTCCTCATCAGCCCTCTCTCCAGCTCCTCCAGCAGCCAGCGAAGAGAGCCATCCAGAGCGAGAATCACACAGAGAGCTGTCCTAGACCACAGTTCTCAGGAGAGAGCTTCCTGTTGCAGTCCTTACTCCAGGACACCGGGGACTGCAGGAAATGGTTGCTAGGTAATACCCTGGGCATATACACCAGATGGCTTTATGTCCAAGCTAACAGCTGCCTTTCTTTCTGGGAATGTGGGTGCTGGATGCCCAGGAGCCTCCATCGAGGGGAGTTTGTCATGCACCCCCTTCGGTGTGGGAAGGAGGCTCACAGCTCTTGCCTTTTTGTTTTTAATCCAAGCAAACATGCCGGAGGAGACCCTCAAGATTTCTACCATATGTCAGATCATATGACTCAGCCTAATTTGCATAACCCCCTGGTGGAATTTGGGAGCGGAAGGGTGCTTGGTACCCCAGACAGAGTGCTCCAGTTTGCATTGAACCCACCAGCTTGTTTTCCCATCGACTGTGTCGGCACGTTTCAGAAGACTTCATTTCTGTTGCTTCCTCTCTAAAAGGAAGAAGATATAAATCACAGGCGCAGAAGTAACTAGCAGTTGTGACATTTTGTTACAGAGTTTAATTACATGAATCATAAAATATTGCTACAATTTTCCAAACTGTTAAACCTTAATTAATATGAACCCACAGGGACCACCTTGATCGTTCTAAATATTCTGAATCACAACTCCTACAGTAGAGCTTCCATCCGCCTGAAGTGCTTTATAATTTGCAAAAAGTGATTAATTATTAGAAATGAAACCAGACAAATTAATTTAATATAAATGAGGCTGTACATGATTTGATTAATTCTTTTTAATTACCTATATGTTATTTTTTCAATAGTTGAACAAAGGACCCTATTCTTCTCCTGCATGTTCATATTCATTAATCTCATTAGCACAGAGTATTAATATAATTTTATCGCACATTCCAGAAGTACGGCACATTGACAAACCATAATGAATCGTGGCATTAGTGTCCTATCACTACATTAATTTCGAAACATGCTCGGCTCATCTGCAATGTACTTTGAGACTTAGTTTAAAATGAGCTGAATAAGCGTGTAATTATGACATCTGCTTCTTATCAGGTACCTCCTTTGTAAATCAGTGACAAAGGAATAGCAGGTTTAAATATGTGTTAACACTTGGATAGCATGTATAATTGCAATATGGCAATGTGTAATGAAGATTAAATTAGACTGTACTACACCTGACATATGCAAGAACATAATTGAACTGTAGTCATTGTTATAGTAAAAGCAGCTGCAAAATACCAATATTTGAATTGAGGACAGCGAAACCAAGTCAGAAAAGGTAAAGAGGGTATTCTCAGTGAGTCACCAGGAAAAGAACCATCTGCAGACCCTAGGGTTTCAGCCTCTTCTCCCTTTGTGGTTGATGACAGTTGGTCATGAATTTCATGAAAAATTCCAAAAGGGTCCATTTCGGATGTCGCTGGGGCATGACCTCACACTGCATATCTTGGATGCTCAGCACTTCTGCTCTGGGCCATGGGGTGGGCACCATGCCCAACTTTCCCATCTTGAGCCTCGGGCAGGGAATTGGAATTCTGGGATTGATGTCTAGACTCTCTGCATGGTTAACCCTAGGTTTCCCTGAGCAAGACACCTAGGATGACAAAATGATTTGAGATCGCCTGAGAGGCAGAGGATCCCTGGAATTGGCCCCTTGGGGGAAACTTGGAAGGAAAGATTTACGGGTTCATGGTCATCGAGGGCCATGCAAAGTTGGGATCGAGAATGAAATTTCATCTTCTTTCACAAATCCTCCCCCATCTTCCCTGAAAATGAATGCTTATGGCAACCTTTAGGCTTTGTTCAGTTTTGGGTAAGGATTTATCACATGCCATATCTACCATGTGCCTTGGGTATTTCTGGGCAAAGTGGGGGCCCACTTAGCTGTGTCTTTGGTTTTTCTGTCTTGTAAACTTCTAAGTGCTTGAGTGTAGAGCCTGACGGGAGCCAAAAAATATTGCTTTTAAGTTTAACAAATACTCCGAAGGAATTGGGGACTTATATCTCCAAGTGATTTTAAGAAATGGACTTACCCAATGAAACCCCACGCTGGCCTTTTTAAGTTGCTGGTAAGGAGAAGTGAAGAAGAAGTCAAAGGAGATAAAAGGAACAGGGCTTCATCTGAACGTGCTCGAAGGGAAAGGCCAACACGGGGGCTTCCTGGCAGAGTTGAAAAGAGGAAGTAGGTAGCATTACTTACACGGGGTAAGATGTTCAGCTCTGTGGGACTAGAACCCCAGTTACCTGACTCCTGGGCCGGTGCTCTCTCTCTTCTGATGTTGAGCGTACATGGGAAGGAAAAGGCAGATCTGGCTTTTTGCAGTCGGGGGGCACTTGTGCCTGCAGCACTTTGTTCATTAAGTTGCAAACAGATGTTATAATGTTCAAAGACTGTGCGCTGAGCTGGGCAGGCCTGTCACCAACTCACGAGTTCAGCGGAGCTGTGCTGTCGAATGCCGACCCATAGAGAGGATGGTCATGGAGATTTTGCTGCAAAGGCTTGGAACAAGAAAGAAAGGCGTGTCTTTCAACTTGCAGTGAAGGGTATTTCAGTGTCATTCTTTTTTTCCCCGCTCACCCATTTATTCCTTAGTGCATCTATTAATTTTATAACCCATATCCCTCTCATCCCATATGCCAGGTATTACATTAAACTCTCAGATTATAAGAATGAACAAGATAGAAGCAGTTTCTGCCCCCACTAGGAATCCTATAGATCCAACCTGTTTGGCTGTCAAAGGTAATTTGAAATAAAGCATGCCTATTATATGGGTTGTTTCTCTTTTTTCTCTGTGCTCACAGCTGTGTGAACCTAGACTTCCCGGTATATAAAGGATCATTTGGGGGGTGCTCATTCTTTCCTTACCCTTCTTCCCCCTCCACATCCCCCCCCCATGTGAGCGAGTGAGTGCAAATCATCTTTGAGGACCAGCATGAATAACTGATCTTATGCTTTCTAAATGCTCCCCACTTCTGCTTGTCAACACTTGCCAGGAAGTCCCTGCATTGGCCTTTCCCTTTGAGCACCTTCAGATGAAGCCCTGTTCCTTTTATCTCCTTTACTTCCTCGTCACATTTCCGTACCAGTTACTGACAAGATCTGTGTAACACATGTATAATTCTTATTGTTTAAATATTAAATCATTGATAGCACACTAAGTACAACATTCAGAATGATGTAGCTTTCATTCTATATTAGCGCCTCTTGTTTCAACTAAGTCCTATTTGCAAGTCTCCAGTTCCTTAAGGATTGAAACAAAGAGAGCCCGCACACATTTGAACAAGGGTATAAACTGAATGAGAGAGACAGTGTATCAACTAGGACTAGTCTATGCTGCAGAGACAAGTAACACAAACATCTCAGGGACAGCAAACAACAAGGGCTCTGTTCCATGTGGTCAGAGCAGCTTCCATCTCAAGAGGCTGAGTGAGCTCTGAAGGGTCTGAGACCACAAATTAAAGTTCCAGTCCAGGGGCTTCTGGGTGGCTCAATCGGTTAAGCATCCACCTTGGCTCAGGTCATGATCTCAGGGTCCTGGATCGAGCCCCACGCTGAGCAGGGAGCCTGCTTCTCTCTCTCCCTCTGCCCTTGCCTGTGCTCTCTCACTTTCTGTCTGTCAAATAAATAAATAAAATCTTTAAAAAAAAGGTTCCAGTCCAAGTGTGGCTCATACCACTTCTACTTACAATTCCTTGGCCAGAGTTAGTCGTATGGTCCCACCCAAACACAAGGGGCCAAGGGCACAATCCTATATATGCTCAGGAGGGAGCAGGATGGAAGGCTTTGGCAGACAGCACTAATGACTAGCACAGAAGGTAATCAGTTATTAACATCCTTGTTGAGGTTTCAAGTCTGCTTGCTAGAATGAGGCTCCAAATTGGGTAAAATGTGTAGCCCCAACTTAAATTGCTTTGCGGAAAATCAGACATCTTACCTGCCCCAAGAAACTTACTTGGCTGACCTATTCTCTGTCCTTGAGTCAAAGTGGAGTTTCTTGGAAAGTTGCAAGGAAAAAGCAAGTCCATCATGTTCCTAACTATGAATTATAGCAAGGGGTGCAAGGCAGTGAGGTCCCAACTGGCTTTAAATCATTTCTTCTGGGTGTGTGGAAAACCAAGGAAGAGAGGCACCTGTCATCGGTATGGGACACTTCTGGCACGATGAGTAATCTTGTCTTGAAGATTTAGACGACAAATCAGCAGGGCAATGATATAACAATGGCTCTTTGGAGTAGCTGAATTTTTTTTTCTTTTTTGGTTTATTTGTTTGTTTTTGCTCTTTGGAACTTGAAGAGTTCCTTTGAAACCACAGAGTTCTCTAAACAAGGCATCCCCTGACAGTAAGAGCTATTTCTGCCCAGAAGAGGAAAGGTTAACGTTTTTCATAATAATGGGTTTCACTCTCATGACATGGATGAAGCCTGCAATTGTTTTCCATCTCCTCTGGGTTTGCCTCACGATCTGAAAGTCATAGTAGTGGGAGGGAGCTGGGGGAAATCACCACCGAACTCCAAGCCAAAGCTGCTGGCCTAGGCTTTTGTGTGCTGTGTTCGAAAGGTCTGTGATATTGCTCTTGTGGATGTCTCACTGCACACTTGTGTCTTAATACTTAAATCCACTGAAATGCCTGCATGATTGCGGTGTGAAAGGAGACGCCAGAATCTCCTACGCTGCTGGCCGGGACCATAATTTTGTACAAGGACTTTGAAAGACTGTAGTAATATGTACTCTAGCCAAACATATGCTTTACCTTTGACTTAGCAGGTCCACTCCTAGGTATATTCCCAATAGAATTGAGGATATATACTCATGAATAGACATGGATAAAAGTCTTCCTAGCAACAGTAGGCATAAAAGCCCCAAACTAGAAATACGTATCCCATCAACAGTTGAATGAATGAGATGTGGTCTATTCAAATAATGGAATGCTACACAGCAATGCAAATGCTGAGCTCCTACTCAGTGAATCTCCAGATATAATGTAGAACAAAATAAGCCAAACCAAAAAAGAGTACCTATAGTGTGATTCTACTCACATAAAATGTGGGAAACAAAACAGGCAAAACTAATCTATAGTGAGGGAAGTCAGAAGAGTAGTCACCTTTGGGGACAAGGAGGGGGCAGGCAAGAACTTTCTGTGGTGCTGAGATGTTCTGTGCTTTCATCTAGGTGGGGATGATGTGGATATAATACGCACAAGGATACCTGCACTTACTGCCTATACATTATACATCAATTAAAAAATAAAAGGAAGTGAAAAACAGATATGCTGGTTTACCTAAATAATCATTTAATTTAATCTGTACAAAGCATGTAGACACACAGGGGTGTATATGTGTGGTGTGTGCGTGTGCATCCCTTAATTAGCTATGTAACCTGGATGTTTAGTAACTTACATACCTAGTTACTTGCTCACTTTCCTTAACTCTAAAATTATGATAACAATAATACGATCTGCTTAGAGGACTGTTGAGATGGTCAGAATAAGAGATATGCATGACATATGTAAAGAGTAACATATATGTGTGTGTGTATTTATTTATGGGAGTGTGCACACATGCATACGTATCACACACACATATATCTCCTGTGTGAAAGAAGGAAAAGAATATTTGCTGGCTGCCCATTCATTCCATTCACTCACTTATGCAGCAAATACATATCAAGCCAAAGACATACCATGTTGGGGTCCCTGTGATGGAGAAGCAAAAGAACAGACTCTCAATGTTTGTGCCTCCTGAGTCAGCACGTCTCCTAGAGATGACTGGACACACGCTCAGTTTCTGGCTCTCGGAGCTGTTTCCTCCTGTTCATCCAGGTTTTCCTGCAGGCAGGATACAGGGCCCTGAATTGTATTGGCAGAGATGCCATCTGGCTTAGACTGATTAGAGTCCCTGTAGACCTCCACTTTGTGTGTACATTTCGAGGTAATCCAAGGCCCAGACGCTGGGGCCAGACTGCCAAGTCCTGATCCCACTCTGCCTCTTACCAGCTGAGTGACCTTGGCAAGTTATGGAACCTCACTCTCTGCCTCACTTTCTCATCTGAAACATGGGGATGATAGCTACCACCTGGTATTTTTGTAAAGATTAAATTAAAATATATATATATAAATATCTTCAAAGTTATTTTATATGTAATGTGGGTATATATATATTACAAAATACATAAACAATCACTTCCTGTAAATGTGAATTAAAATATTTACCTCATAAGGTTTTTGTAAAGAGTAAATGAATATATAAATGAATATAAATATTCATTTAAATATCTTCTAAATGATTATATATAGTGTATATATGTGTTGCAACCCTAATCACTCAGTGTATATATACATAATACATAGATATCATACACATATGTACATATACAATTATATATACACACATATCACTTAGAAGGTTGTTGCCTGGGTAAATACTTTGTAAGTTTCTACAATCAATTATCATTACTTACAGACTATATAATATATATATATATATATATATATATATATATATATATATATATATATGACTACAACAGAAGGATAATTTTATCTAATTTTTTGTAGCTTGAACTCAGAGCACAGCCCCATCTCCCTCCTTTTTGCTTTTGGAGCATTGGGGTGAAGGTGTGTAAAAAAGAGTGGAATCCCAGCCTTGCCTCCGCACCCACCCAGCTGAGACACATTCCAGAGTCAGGGAAGGACAGATACCCAATGAAGGCTGCCTTTTATCCATCGCCTAATGTGAAATAGAAAACACTTCAAGTCACTGAATAGGTAAAAGAAAAAAAAAGAAAGAAAGAAAGAAAGCCAACCAACTCGCCAACATTCTAAAACAAGAATAAAGAGGGACAAAGTGAGGAAAGCAAACAGGGCTGAGGGCTGGCAGGGAAGGCCTGTGTGGGGTGAGTAGCGAACAGAGCATCTCATTGAGCAAGTTTAATAGGCTCTGGGGGCCCCCGAAGTGGGGTAAGAACACAGTTGGAAAAGGGAGAGAAAATGAAACTGATAGATTGTGTAGAGGGGATTACTCTTTGGTTCAAATTTTATTTGAAGGAACTGAAAGACAGGGTCCAGAAACCCGGGGCTTTGGCTGATGAAAAAATAATCAAACAAAACATTTATTTTCACTAATTGAAAGGGACTTCCATGACTCTGGGGCCGAGAAACAGGCAAGCAACTGAGGCCCAAGGCAGCCTAGCCTGGGCTTGCTGGCCATTTTGGTGCAGAGGGAGAGCGAGGAGCTGCTGTAGAGAAGAAACGCCCCACCACCACCACCACAGCCAGCCCCTGTGCTGAGTGACTCTTGAAGAATGTCAGCTGCTCTCTGTGGGCAGAAAGATGATTCGGTCCCTGCCAGTTGGGTAGGTGAGGTTTCCCCAGAAAGGGATGGGCGTCCCCACTGCCTATCACCCAGGTGGGAGGAAGGTCATGACGCTGAGGATCAAAACCCAAAAGACTGCTTCATGCTCCCATGTGTCTGCACTGAGGAGTCTGCAGGGTTCTGGGGAGGCTTTTGGAACAAGCCTTTGCTACAAGAGCTATGTTGGAGGCACCCTGTTAGTGATGTCAAACTAAAGAGGAGGTGTATCTTGAAAGCCTAACCTTGGCTAGTTGGGGTTTCTCTCTGTGTTTCTCTTTTTCTCCCAATAGCAACCGGACACTGGGTTTGCCACCCAACCCACCACCAACACCAGCTTCTTGGGTCCACCAGCAAGTCCGGCTTCATGGATAGGCAACCCATGCAGTTGAGCAGAGCCTGGTGCTTAGAATGGCCCTGTGCCTAGTCTACTGCATTGCCATCTTGAAATTCTCAGTAATTTTGAACAAGGGGCTCCACAAAGTATATAGCTGGTCTTGGCTCCCCCTTTGGGACCAAGCCCCTCACTCCCCCAGCAACCAGGACTGTTGCTTAATAAGAGCTTGCCCCCGAGGCTTTGCCCTTATCTGAAGACAGCCATCTTGCCCAAGGTTAAACCCTCTTCCCAGAAGCAGTGCAGTGTAGGGCAGATTTGAGGGTACAGAGACCTAGCCCCTTCGTTCTAGCTGGGAAAACTGGCAAGATCCATGACGGTGCTGGAGCTCCCCACAGGTGAGCCTTACAGGGCAACTCTGTGTCCCTCACTCCCTTACAGGTGTCGTTCACAGTGGGTGGGCTCTCGATCAACCTCCCGTATGCAAATCTCCATGTCAGACTCTATCTCCAGGGAACCGGGACTGAGACACTCAGGTCTTTGGTCAAGTGTTGCCTTTGTGTTCATTCTCATCTCAGGTGTGCTAGGATTCAGGGAAGGAATCTTGCATACACATGCAGACCAGAGAGAGGGCATGGTGGTAGCAGCAATAATCAGGGACGAGTTCCCCAGGGTAAGGTAGAGAAACTGGGGTCAGAGAAGTTAATGAGTTGGCCCCCCCACCCCCGCCAAGGCCATCCAGATGGTAAGAGCCTTAGCTAAGATTCAGATTTGGGCTTCCTGACCCCTAATTAGATTCCTTTGCAATAAGTTGTCCCACTTCTTAACCCCACGGGGAACTTGGCAGGTCTGACTGAGCACTCCATGCAAAGGAGTTAGGGGCCTTCTCTCCTTTGAACTTCTAAAATACTTTCCTGGGAATTTGCCGGTGGCTCTTTGTATATTACTTTTTATAACCTAGAAATCACCCTTGCCTTTGAGTTTCAGATAAAATTGCGTTATTTCCTCCCCCATGGTTAATAAGGAACTCAGCGTGGCTCCACTATCTCGAGGATTCTTCCACCTGCAGCTTCAGCTCACCTGAGGGCATCAGGAAGACAGCATTTTCAATTCCCACCCCAGACCGGCTAGGTCAAACCCTGGAGATGGAGTCCAGCAAACCTTCCAGGGGATTCCACTGGGCTAAAGTTCCCCTGCTCCATGGAGCTGGTCTTGGGGATTGGCCTAGCCAGGCCTGACTCTGAGTTTTGCCAGATAGTAGTCTCAGCTTATCTGTAGGGGCTATCCTCCAAGAGTTCCCAGTGGATGTCTGCAACCGTAATAGTACTGAGCCCTATATACACTACGTTTTTTCCTCCATATACTTACCTATAATAAAGTTTAATTTACAAATTAGGCAAAATAAGAGATTAACAACAGTAACTATTAATAAAATAGAATAACTATAACAATATACTGTAATAAAAGGCATGTGATTGTGGTCTCTCCCTCAAAATATCTCATTGTCCTGTACTCTTTCTTCTTGTGATGATGTGAGATTGACCTTCTCTTGACCTTCTAACTACATGTCAGAAGGAGGATCATGTGCTTCCTGATTGCGGGTAACTGAAACTGCGGTAAGGGGAATTACAGGACACTTGATGTCAGTCTCCCTCATGTCTCCACTCTTGCAGCTCTTCCTTATGTTTGCTTCTTGCAAACCCCAGAAAGCAACTCAGCCTCATTTTCTTGATTTCCCCCAAATACCGCTTACCCAATGCTAGTTGAATGTAGCACCTTTTACCAAAAAAGAAAAAAAAAATGAGGGAAATAATGGGGGAGAGGATCACCTCCACAGTGCAACCCAGTACAAACATGGAGCTAACTATGAGGCATTCAATCCTGTTCTTCTGAATTCCTCAGCCACAGAGGATGTTCTCAGGTTGGCTCTTCCGTTCCCGTCTTCCTGCCAGCTTCCTCCCCCCTCATTACTCTTGGGCCTCCTGGCTTCTCTTCCTTTGCTAGTCTCCCCTCCCCCACTCAGTTCCTCTTTTCCCATTTTCCTCTTTGTGTCTTTCCAGGCCCTTCTTCATCTCACCCAAGGGTTATCTTTCCAAAACCACAGTGGCCCATCAAGAGGAGTTGGATGTGTGTGTCTCCAGTAGCCATGATTCCTCGGGTACTCGTAACTCATTCTGACTGGTCTTCCAGCACCGCCCAGATTGTATCTTTATGCCACGTGTGTACCCAGGACAGGTGTTGCCACTTAGGTGGCCAGTAAATCCCTTTTGGCTTGGGCTGACCCAGACCCGGTACTCCTGGGGATGGCTTTGGCTTTGATAGTCTCTGAGGCCAAGGCTTTAAGCAAATGGCCCCCTTGAGCTCTTGGGCACCTACTGAACGCAGAACTTGAGAATGTCCAAGTCAAAGAGATTCAGGTAACCCCCTCTGAACAGGGAGAGGTGAGAACAAACCTGAATGGGCACGGCCAGCCCTGACCAAATTGTGGCGGAGATGTATTATCAACTTTTAGTCCTTTCTCACCCTGTTCTCTGCCCCGGCTTTGCTCATAATTCCACTGCAAGAGCCTTTGTCGCGGTTCTCTGGGCTCTCATTCACTCTCAGGAATCACAGAATCCCCCTGTCCAGGGCCTCTTTCTCTCAAGAGAAAGACAACAAAACCTTCCCCACCCATCTGTCCTAATCTTCCTGTGCTCGGTAAGGACCCGATCCAGTGAAATTAGTTCATGCTAGGTAGCTAAGGCTGACGAGCTTTTTAAACAAGACCCTCCCAGGAGACCTCTTTCTTGTGCTGGTTTATTACGTCTTTTTTTTTTTTTAATCAGGAGACCTCTTTGTTTTATTCTAGGACTTCAGAGTTCATGGGGCCCTTTCTGCGTGCTCACTCTTCGTTTTAGCATTTTCACTGGGAGGCAGCACGCCCAGAGAGGAAGTCTTCAGGCTCCCAATTCCCATTGCCAGGATTTAAACCCTGGCTCACCTCCTGCTAGCTTGCCAACTTGGATAAAGACCTTCCTCTCTCTGTCTCTCCATGATTTCACCTATGAAATGGACACGATATTGGTATGTGAGCAAAGCAATAATTCAACAAGAAATTTAGGACTCAATAAAGCGAGAGTTTTCTTAAACATGTATGGCCCTGCTTATCAACGTTAATGCTGGGGTGACTGCAGGGATTCAGCAGCTGCCTTGGAATCTAGTCCCATCCGAGTTTATGCAGTGCAGCCAAAGCAACGTCATGGTGTATCCAGAAAGCAAAGGCGAAATCTTGGTTTTGTGTCCGAGGTACCTGGTTTCAGTAGGGCCTGCTTTATTCCGTCCTCCCCAGCCCAGCTGCATAGCCCGGCCAGGTTACCTCTCTTGCCGTTTGCTCTGCAGGCGTCTTCCCCACAGCCTGGCCGGGCTACACAGAGTGACACAGGACGTCAGCTGAGAAATGAGTGGTTAGTTGTGATGACAACCCAAACCACAATGCTGTCAAGAAGCCCTCCCTGGAGGGGCCCATGGGAGCGGACGAGAAGTCCCACAGTCTTCCTCTAATGGGTACCACGCCAGGGGAGGGCAGAGTCGCTCCCACGTGAGGAAGATCCCTTCTGTTCACACACCCACAGCCCACTGACAGAATTCACTCCGCAGACTGACTCCGGAAACGTTTCCAAGGGAAATGATTAATAGTAACAGGTTGGAATGCTTAAGAATGTAGTTCCACACCCTGCAGATCAAAATCCAGTGCCTGAAGCAGCACATGATTTATATTCCACAGCAGTATCATACCATCTGCCTTGTTCTGGTCAAAAGAACTGAGGCCGAAGAGTTGTTAGTTCATAGTAATATAGCTACCATTTATTCAGCTGCAATGATGTGCCAGGCTCTCTGCTAAAGTCTGCGTGGGCAACTTCTCCTGGAATTCCAACCCTTGGCTTGGGTGGTGCGTCGTGTTATCTCTTTTTACAGATGAGGAAATCGCTCTCTAGAGGTTAAATAATGTGCCCAATGTCACACACTTCCTGATGGAGCTGGGACTGGAGCCTGCCTCCAAAATCATGTCCTTACTTAACCCTGCTCTATCTTGTGTCCTAATAGCCAGCATTCTGGAGCCTGGTTATTCAAGGGTTTTGGAGTCAAGCCTACTATCTCAAGAGGAACCAGAAATTTTTTCCTTCATACTCCATAATATCGTTGTTTTTTTTTTTTTTTTTTTTTTATCACTGTTCCTAATACACGGTACTATAATTCCTTGGTTATGTGCTTGGATGTTCACCATAGCTTGAGCTGCCTGACAGATGGGGCTGTACCGCTGTAACAGATTTACATTCTGAAGATTTACATTCTATTACACACAACAGACATGAATGAATGAATGAATGAATACATGTCCTCCTGAATCCTAGTCCAGTGCTCCAACCACCATTTTCTACAGACCAGATTTTATTTTGTGGCCCTCCCATGGTTTTTCCCTTGGGATTTTCAACAGATTGAACTAGAATTAACATTTCCTCATGATGTTCAGGACTAATACAAATAATTCCCCCTGAATTCTCACAAGACACTGACCAAGTTTACAAAACAAAGCATCTTGTTTTCTTTCTTATCTCCCGAGAAACCCATGCGAGTCTCTCTTGCAGTGCAATTGGGAGAAAGAACAAAAAAATGATGGTGATTCTCTCAGGCTATTTGAAAATATTGGCCAAAGTGTCATCTTCTGAAATGATTTTAAGCTAGACATATAACTCTGGGACTGACATCCCCTGGTGATTTATACAATTAGGGGTGGTTCTCCCGGAGTGATTATTTAACATTCCTGTAATAACCTGCACGCATGAGCTTTGGGGGGGCTGCTTCTAAGCATCATGCTAAGCCACTTTAGTCTATTAGTTGTGTCGCTTTCTGTCTTGTCTTTTTCTGATCATTTTCATATAATTGTCCTCATAGAATTTAGTTTTGTGTACTGTGCTATTCAATTAACATTGTAATATGAGCATTTTCCAGGGTGCTATAAAGTGGTAGATGCCTCTGTTTTAGTCATTCTTAATATTTCCAAGTGAATGTATCATAATTTATTTAGCTTTTTCCCTATTGTAGGGCATTTATGTTGTATCCAATATTACAATCTTACAAAACAGCAACGTGATAAATAACCCCAAGGAGATAGCTTTCTCTGAGCTCTCTCTTAGCACTGTTTCCTTAGGGTCAATTCCCAGCAGCCTGCCATTTATTCTTGATAACTGGATTTGTGAGCAAGAGATGAGCTCACCAGGGGACACAGAGCAAGAGAAGAAAGTTAACTCACTAGTCACTGAACACTTCAAAGATTATTATCTCGCTGAGATGTATGCCCTATGCCAGGGAAAACATCGCATTTTATTTTAATCTTTATTTTCCAATATATTTTTATTCAAAAGCAATACTCCCGTTGTAAAGAGTGAAGCAGTATAGATAGGTATAGAGGAAAAGTCATTGACTGCCTTCTGCCACAACTCCTCTATTCCCAATGCACTGCGATGACAGATTTTAACAGCTTGGTGTGTATCCTTCCACACATTTCTCCATGCCCAAACAAATAAACACATGCTTATCAATACATTTTTTTAGATACAAATAGGCTCCTATATATCACACTGTATTCTAGATAACTTGTTTTATTTTTTTGCATTTGACAATATACCATGGAAACCCTTTTAGGTTAATATGTAAAGAGCTAGCTCATTCAAACTGAGTAATATTCCATAATAGGGATGTTCCACAGTTTATCCAGCTATTTTTAAGTTCCATTTATTTAAACAAAACTTAAAAAAAAGTTCGCAGGCACCTGAGTGGTTCAGTCGGTTAAGGCTCAGGTCATGGTCCCAGGGTCCTGAGATGGAGCCCTGAGTCGGGCTCCCTGCTCAGCGAGGAGTCTGCTTTTCCCTCTCCTTCTGCCCCTCCTGTTCGTGCTCTCTCTCTCTCATATAAATAAATAAAATATATATATTTTAAAAGTTCACTCATTTGTCCCACACCCAGCCCCCTGCCTCTGGCAACCACGAATCTGCTTTCTGTACCTGTGAGCTTGGTTTGTTTGTTTGTTTATTTTTAGATTCCACATATGACAGATCATACGGTATTTGTCTTTCTGTCTGACTTACTTTACTTAGAGTTTCCTCGAAGTTCAATCATGTTGTCGCAAATGGCAAGATATTTTTTTAATGGCTGAATAATATTTCATCACACACACAGATACACACATACACACACCACAGTTTCTTTATCTGTTCATCCATCGATGGACACTTAGGTTTTTCCTGTATCTTGGCTATTGTAAGTAATGCTGCAATGAACATGGGGTGGTGCATATGTCTTTTTGAGTTGGTGTTTTTTGTTTTCTTCAGATAAATACTTAGAAATAGAATTGCTGGATCATGTGTTGTTCTATTTTTAATTTTTTTGGAGTACCTCCATACTGTTTTTCATAGCAGCTGCACCAATTCACATTCCCACCAGCAATGCACAGAGTTCCCTTTTCTCCACCTCCCCATCAGAACTTGGTATTTCTACTCTTTTTGATAATAGCCATTCTAACAGGTGGGAGGTGATATTCCATTGTGGTTTTGATTTTCATTTCCTTGATGATTAATGATGTAGAGCATCTTTTCATGTACCTGTTGGTCATCTATATATCTTCTTTGGAATAATTCAAATCTTCTGCCCATTTTTTAATCAGATTTTTTTTTTTCCTATTGAGTTGAATGAGTTCTTTACGTATTTTGGATATTAGCCCCTCATTAGATATATAATTCCCAAATAATTTCTACCATTTTGGAGGTTGCTTTTTCATTTTGTCGATGGTTCCCTTAACCATGCATAGGTTTTTTAGTTTGACTTAATCCCACTTGTTTATTTTGGCTTTTGTTGCTTTTACTTTTGGGGTAATATTATAAAAATCGTTGCCAAGACCCATGTCAAGGAGCTTATTACTGCTTGTGTTTTCTCTTAGGAGTGTTATGGTTTCAGGTCTTATGTTCAGGTCATTATTCCATTTGGAGTTAACTTTGTGTATAGTGTAAAATGGTAGTCCAGTTTCATTCTTTTGCATGTGGCTGTTCAGTTTTCCCAACACCATTTGTTGAAGACCGTCCTTCCCCCATTGTATGTTCTTTGTTCCTTTCTTGTAAATTAATGGACGAGGGGGTCAATTTCCCTATTTTATTCCATTGATCTATGTGTCTGTTTTTAAGCCAATACTACACTGTTTAATTACTATAGTTTTGTAATATAGTTTGAAATCAGGGAACATGATGCCTTCAGCTTTGTTATTCTTTCTTAGGATTACTTAAGCTATTCAGGGTCTGTTAGGGTTCCATTCAAATTTTAAGATTGTTCCATTTATGTGGAAAATGCCATTGAAATTTGGTAAGGATTGCATTGAAGTTATATATTGCTTTGGGTAGTATGGACATTTAAAATCTTAATTCTTCTAATCCATTCTAATCCAATAAATTTCCATTTATTTATGACTTCTTCAATTTCTTTTATTAGTTTATTAGTCTTTATTCATGTTATAGTTTTCGTTGTACAGGTTTATCACTTCCCTGGTTAAATTTATCCCTAGATATTATATTATTTTTGATGCAATTATAAATGGGATTGTTTTCTTAATTTCTCTTTCCAGTCGTTCATTATTAATATATAGAAACATAACAGATTTTTGTGTATTGATTCTGTATCCTGGAACTTTATTGAATTCATTTATTAGTTCTTACAGTCTTTTGATGGAGTCTTTAGGATTTTCTACGTATATCATGTCATTTGCAACTAGTGACAATTTTACTTCTTCCTTTCCAATTTGGATGCCTATTATTATTACCTAATTGCTTAGGTAGGACTTCCAATAGTGAAATTGTTGAATAAAAATTGTCGGCTAAAAAATGTTGAATAAGGGGCACCTGGGTGGCTCAGTCAGTTAAGCATCTGCCTTCAGCTCAGGTCATGATCCTGGGGTCCTGAGATAGAGCCCCGCATCAAGCTCCCTGCTCAGCGGGGAGCCTGCTTCTCCCTTTCCCTCTATCCTTCCCCCTGCTTGTGCTCTCTCTCTCTCAAATAAATAAAATCTTAAAAAAAAAAAAGGTTTAAAAAATGTTGCGTAAAAGTGGCAAGAGTGGGCATCCTTGTCTTGTTCCTGATCTTAGAGGAAAAACTTTCAGCTTTTTACCGTTGAGTTACAATGTTAACTGTAGGCCTGTCATATATGGACTTTATTATTCCAAGGTACACTCACTCTGTGCCCACTTCATTGATGGTTTTTCTGATGAATTGATGTTAAATTTTGTCAAATGCTTTTTCTGCATCTATTAGGATGGTAGTATGATTTTTATCATTTACATTGTGAATCATGTATCACATTGACTGGTTTATGGATATTGAATCATCCTTGCACCTCTGCAATAAATCCTACTTGATCATGATATATGATATTTTTAAAGTATTGTTGAATTTGGCTTGTTAATATTTTGTTGAGGATTTTGCATCTGTGTTCATCAGGGATATTGACCTGTAATTTATTTGTGGCATCCTTGTCTGGTACTGCTAGCCTTGTAAATGAATTTGAAAGAATTCCCTTCTCTTTTTTTTTTTTGGAAAAGTTTCAGAATTACTGGTATTAATTCTTCTTTGAAAATTTGGTAGAATTAACCAGTGAAGCTGTCTGGTCCTGGACTTCTGTTTATTGGGAGGTTTTCAATGACTAATTCAATCTCCTTACTAGTAATCTGTTTGTTCAGATTTTCTATTTCAGTATGTTTCAGTCTTGGTAGGTTATATGTTTCTAGGAATTTATCCATATCTTCTAGATTCTCCAATTTGTTGTCCTATTATTATTAATAGTAGTGTCTTGTAATCCTTTGCATTTCTGTGGCATCAGTTATAACATCTCCTCTTTCATTTCTGATTTTATTTGAGTCCTTTTTTTTTTTTTTTTTGGGGGGTCAAGCTGAAGATTTGTCAGTTTTGTCTATCTTTTCAAAGAACCAGCTCTTAATTTCATTGATCTTTTCTATTGTCTTTTTAGTGTCTATTTCACTTATTTTTGCCATAATCTTTGTTATTTCCTTCCTTCTACTACACTTTGGGCTTCATTTCTTCTTCTTTTTCTAGTTCCTTAAAGTGTAAAATTAGGTTGTTTACTTCAGGCTTTTGTTTCACGAGATCGTCATTTATCACTATGAACTTTCCTCTTAGAACTGTTTTTGCTGCACTTCACAAATTTTGGTATGTTACATTTCCATCTTCATTTGTCTCAAGATATTTTCTGATTTCTCTTTTGATTTTTTTTCTTTGACCCGTTGGTTGTTCAGTAGCATGTTTAATCTTCACATATTTACGAGTTTTATAGTTTTCTTCATGTAATTAACTTCTGGTTTCATACCATTGTGATCAGAAAGATGCTTGATAAGATTTCAATCCTTTTAAATTTATTAGGACTTGTTTTGTATCCTGACATATGATCTATCTTGGAAAATATTCCATGTGCACTTCAGAAGAATGTATGTTGTTGCTTTTGGATGGAATGTTCTATAAGTATCCGTTAAGTCCATCTGGTCTAACATGTCATTTAAGACCAGTTTTCCCTTATTGGTTTTCTGCCTGCATTGAGGTAGGTGGGATATTAAAGGTCCCTACTATTATTGTATTCCTATCAATTTTTCCTTTTAGGTCTGTTAATATTTACTTTATAAGTTTAGATGCTCCTATGTTGACTTCATAAATATTTATAAATGTTATATCTTCTTGTTGGATTTGCCTATTTATCATTATGTAACACCCTTCTTGGTCTTTTATTACCATCTGTGTTTTAAAGTCTATTTTGTCTGATATAAGTATAGTTATTCAGGCTTTCTTTTTTGTTTTCATTTGCATGGAATATCTCTTTCCATCCTTTCATTTTCAGGCTGTGTGTGTCCTTACATCGGAGGTGAGTCTCTTGTAGGCAATATATAGATAGGTCTTGTTTAACCAAATCAGAGACTCTGTCTTTTGATTGGAGAATTTAGTTCATTTACATTTAAAGTAAGTATTGATAGGCATGTGCTTATTGCCATTTTGGTCATTGCTTTCTGGCTGTTTTTTGTAGTTCCTCTCTGTTCCTTGCTTCTTCTCTTGCTCCTTTCCTCTGTGTTTGATGGCTTTCTCCAGTGGTATGCTTATATTCCTTTCTCTTTCTCTTTTTGTGTATTTATTGTGGGTTTTTGCTTTGTGGCTACCATAAGGCTTACATATAACAACTTATATCTGTAACAGTCTATTTTAAGTTGATAACTTAAGTTTGATTGCATTGTAAAGCTCAATATTATTACTCCCTCCCATGTTTTGTGTTTTTTATGCCACATTTTACATCTTTTTGTCTTGTGTATCCCTTAATTAATTATTGTAATCATAGTTTTTACTACTTTTGTCTTTTAATCTTCATTTTAGCTTTTAAGTGATTCATCCACTACCCTTACTATATATTTACCTTTCCAGTGAGCAATATTCTTTCATATGTGTTCTTGTTACTCATTAGCTCCCTTTCTTTTCAGCTCCAAGAAGTCCCATGAACATTTCTTGTAAGGCCAGGTTAGCAGTAATGAACTCCTTTAGCTTTTGCTTGTCTGCTTTTGAATTAATGGAAATTCAGGTTGTTTCCAGACAAATAAAATTTCTACCAAGCTGTTAGAAAAAAAAAGTTTAAATTTAAATATCACTAGAATTATTTCCTCCCTCCCCTCAGTTCTTAGTGATTCCCAATTATTTTCATGAGGCGTATGTGTCTTCTTAACTGGGCACAGTGATGTCTATGTCAATGACTGTCATGAAATGCAGAACTCAGTGCAGCCCTTCTGGAATAGCCAAGTTTTCTTTTTGTTTGTTTGTTTGTTTTTTGTTTTTTTACAATTTATATTGCAGGATGAGCCTTGTTTCGGTTGCAACAAACATGTATTGAGTGTCCATTCTGGCCCTCCAGCAGATACAGGTGGAGAACTGAGGACTGTAGAGAAACAAAGAAAAAAGATGTTGGGGCAATAAGAAAACCAGTCTCTCTAGATCAAAGGGATTATTCAGTAAACTATTTAGTTTTACTAAACAAAGGCTGACTAATGCTACCTAGATACAAAACAGTGTGCTAAATGGTGATGCCTTCAAAGGAACTCATCATTTTTAGGAAAGAGAAACCTTCATAACAAATGACACAAGGAAAGGAATAAAAATTGGGACAGACATGCTAAGTTTAAGGATGGAATATGTAAATAGCTAGCCTCAAGCTTCCCCCTGCCCAGAATACCCATTGCAATGTTTAGAGTTATTTTAAACTTGAAGATACATAGTGCTATACATTAAAAAGAAAATATTGTGCTGAGGTGAAGTACAGGTCAGAATTAGAAAGCAGTGTTTGGAGCCAGGAGTGGTTTCCACTCATGCACCAGGCATCAGTGTCCAGCTTCCCAGTGATTACTGTTACACAACAGAAAGAAGACCAGCTTTGGAGCCATAGACATGGAAGTTCAACTCCGTGACACATGGGTTCATTTCTCCTTTCGTTCACTAAGCACTAACCTTAGGCAAGGTACGGTGTGCACACTGTGGATACAGCAGAACACAAGACAAAGTTCCCACCCTATTGGAATTACCATCTAGGTGAAGAATGGACAAGAAGCAAGGACCCTCAGACAGTGATGAGAACTATAAAGACAACACAGAGGGGTGATGTGCTGGAGAGGACTGAAGGGACAGTCCAGATCAGATGATGAGAAAGGCCCAGCTGTGGTGGCCATTCAGATGCTCCCTGTGTGAATAGCAGGAGCAGGTCACACACACACACACACACACACACACACACACACACATCTTTGGGGAGAACCTTCAAAGCAGGGGGAACGGGCATGGTGTGCACAGGCACAGAGAGAAAGCCTGCGTGGCCAGAATGTGGGAAGGGGAGAGGCGCTGGTGTGAGGAGGTCAGAGGCAAGATCAGAGAGAAGAGTCTGGATTTTATTTTCACTGCAATGAGAATCTATGGGGTGTGATGGGAAAGTGGTAGGTGGGAGGATGGCAGGGTGTGATGTAATCCAATTTGAACCTTCGAGCTCATCCTTTGATTGCTGTGTGGGAAATGAATCATGGAGAGGCAAGCGTGGGAGCAGAGTGCGCAGGGGGGAGGCTAATGCTGCGGTCCAGGTAAGACGCTAGGGTGGGGTTGGCCCAGGTAATGGCAGGGAGAGGACACTTACTGAAGCGATGAGCCTCCCATAGGCACGACTTTACTGTTCAAAGTGCAGTGTGTGTTCATCTGTGAGGTGGGGGGGTACCGGCTTTCTGAGGTTGCTGGGGGGGAGGGGCAGTCTGGAAGCTGTATGCCAGCACCTAGCATGGTGCCTGGCACATGGTCCATGCTCTCTCTGCATGCCATCCCCACTCATTCTGCTTTACCGCATTTCGGCTGGATTGCAAACAACAACCAGGGTAATGGCAACATTACCATTACCAGTTCAGGGTCATGGCAACAGGCTGATAGGATGCTGACTGTTCTAATGGATTAAAATGAGATGGAAACACGGAAGGAAAAGAAAAGGGGGAAAAAATATAAGGAAATTTATATCCACGTGCTGAAGACGGTATCATGAGGCAAATGCAAATGCAAATGCAGGGTTTGATTCTTGCCCATGCACTTGTCACATGTCTCAAGGAACTGGGCACACAATCACCTAATGTAGAGAATCCTATTACAAGGGACAGAGAGATAGCTGACAGAATGGGGCTTTGTGTTTTCATCCCCCATAATGGTCTGTGAGTGGGAGAGGCCCTTTATGTCCCTGGTAAACGTGAGCCCTACTGCAGGTGTTTGAGTTTATCACGGAGAGGAAATGACTTTTTTTACACCTAATTTAATCTGAAGCTATTCACAGTTTAAAATGTTTAGTAACGGTGACCTTTTTAATGACTAACACATTGCAGGTGGTCCTGTTGTAGCCAGCAGTTAATGTTTGCCATCAGAAAGAGAGAGAGAGAGAGAGAATTAAATGACTGCTCCATGGCAATTGTCTTTGCATTGCAGGGTTCAAAGGACAGCTGGTTCTGAATGGAGCCAGAGTTAAGGATCTGTGATAAAAAAAGGATGGGGTCGTTTCTCCTCAATGGGAGAGCAACTCTCCTTTTCTTGGTCTTTCTTGGAACTGAGGTATGGGCAGAACATCCCAGAAAGAACCAGACACCACGAGCTGCCTATCCTGGTTCTGGGTGTGTTTCCTTTTTCAAAGGACAGATGGGTCTGTGATATTTCAATGGCCCAGAATGGGTAGGGAATTGTTTTGGTTGCTGACCATTGGCTGGATCCTTGGGCTTTTCACACCATTTTGCACTGAGACTTGTGGGTCCAGAGGATGTCTAGGTAAGACCTACCATTTCAGATGAGTGAAGGAGGCCAAGGAAGAGAAGAAGGAATAGACCCAGTGGGTAATAACAGATCTCATACCACACACCAGCTCTCTTGACAATGCCTTGACTGTGTTCTGTATCCCACGCACCCCCAAGGGGCTTTCATTTTCAGTCACTCCCAAGCTAGGTGATATGCTGGGCTGCCTGATTTTCTGAGTAGCTTAGATAAGGGCCTATACCTTGTGTCTCTCATCACTTTTCAGGCTCTTGCATCTGTGTCATACCCTAAAAGGTCTCCTTTATGGAGACCACAGTGGTTCCTACGTCAAGGCAAAAGTATCCTGAGTGTTTACTTGGCTTTCAGGGCAGTGCAGCAACTCTGTGTCAGCCAATCTCATTTTAAGTTTATAACTAGGGAAGCAGATCCATAATGCGGTGTCTCGACTCTCCCAGTAAGCCCTCTCTGGCGTGAGTGTGCCTCTGGTGCTCAAAGCCGTGGATTTCACTGTTTTAGCCTTTCTCTTCCCCCTCTGCTTGGTCCCCACACCTACGAGCTCCTGGAGGCTACACTCCCCGCCCCCACCACCACCTTTGTGGGAAGAAGCAGCAATGCACCCCAGGAAAGTCTGCCTTGCTGACCGGTACCTTGCTTCTCACCATGAACAGGGTTTCCCAAATCCTGGGAGGTACAGACGGCACCTGCTTGTTCAGACGGTCCAGCCCTGCTAATTTGATTTTGAAGTCATTAACAAACCCCTGGTCATTTGTGTTGGAAGTCGGACTTCTGAGATCTGTGCTCACCAAACTGAGTCCGGCTTACTGTCTCCTTAGGTTGCTGGGATCACAACAGTGCTTATACGAGAAGCCTTCTTTTACTTCCCTCTAAGGAAGCATAGAGAACATGGAAAGACAGAGGTCTGTGGGTACAGGGGTGTTTTCAGGGCTTCTAATGAGATGCCAGTTGGCTCTAAAGAGCCTGCACGGTCTTCAGTTTTTCCGTGCAAGTGCCAAGGACTAAAGCCATTCAGTGTCACATACTAGGTAGGCTTGGTACCCAAGCTTACTCTCTTTCAGAACTTTTCCTGTTGCCCTGCTCCTCTTAGCCATTATTATTTCTCAAAAAAAAAAAAAAATCCTTCAATTCTAAAACTAGCCTGGGACAGTGGTTGCACAAGTCAGAAAAATCCAGTAAAAACCATTGATTTCTACATTTAAAACGTGGAGGGAAATGAACTCCAAAAATTTCAAGCTCTATATAATTCCAAGGTGTGTATTTTTTTCTTCATATTCATTAAACTCCAGTAAAAGAGTTTATGACATGAAAAGCTCACCTAAGAACCAAAAGCATTGGGAAACTCACATGTATAGTTCATATCTTACTTAAATCACACCTTACCAAGGTACTGTCAGAAAAAGAAAAGGTGGCTGATTTCTGGAGCATCTTTTCTTTGGCCTGCTAGCAATACCAGAATCTTTAAGCTATTAGGAGAATTCAGAATTCAAGATGATGTACTGATAGATTTAAAATAGTATGAGAAAATAAAACTACATCTTTCAAAATATAGGGAATGAACTGTTTTTACCTCCTGACATTGCAAGTACTTCTAAAGGCTTTATCAGCCATCATCTGTGTACTCTTGGTGTCATCTATTCATATTTAAAATGGTGTCAGGGAAGAAATGGAAAAAAACTGAAATTCTTTCTCCTTCATCCTCCCACATTCTCACCCTGAACCCTTTTTTTTTTTTTTCCTGAGCTCAAGAACAGTTAAAGTTGGTACCTATATTAATGTGAGTACTTTATTGTCCTGAAATTACGGCTTTTGAAGTTTCTTCCTTTCTGAAACAAAAGAGAAAAGCTATGGTTGACATCAAAGAGGACGCATTCTCCTCACTAGCAATTATGGTCCCTTAATGTTACTCAATATCCACCCCGTTGCAAACTGCCTTTGCTTTTTGTAACATATATTTATTTTGATCAACACCTTTAGAAAAAGTACCTAAAAGTACCCAACTACCTATAAAATTCTCGCTAGATCCTTCCTGGTGGCGGTTGTTGTGAATCAAAATACTCCTTAATAATGCATTCTGCCATATATGATGGTGGGTATTTTTTTCTTTTAAAGAAAACATTTAATTACTATTGGAGAGTTGTAACTGTTAGCTGTGAGTTACCAGATGTGAAACCAGACACAAGGGTGAGATTTTACAATTTCAGCACAGCTGCTTACGACCAAATCTGGTTTAGGACACCGTCGATGGATTTAAAAACATTACATTTATATTAAAAATAGCAGGGCCTCATATGCAGCCCAGCTGAAGGTCTTCTTGGCAAACTTGTTAAAATCAGAACGAGTCCCCCAATCAAAGTCCAAAAGCAGTGTGGATGCAGGGGCCAATGACACGTGCTGTCACTGCCTGCCCTCCCCTGCCCCCCACCTGAACATTCTCATGGAGACACATGTGTCCGGGCCTTTTGTCCGAATTCTAAATTAAACCTCCCAATTCTTTTCATTTGCACGTTCTGTGCACTCAACGCCCGAATGTGAAGGCTTAAAAGGCGCCAGCAGCGTGTGCAGGCTTGCAGACCTTAACTTGCTGCACTGAAGATTGAAGACAAAGGTGGGGATTCGTCTCCCTGCCGGCCCCCTGCAACTCCCTGGCATTTGAGTTTGTACAGTGTAGGAAGAAAACAGCTCTCCAAAGCTTACTTTCTCTTCCTCTCCCCACACTACCCCCATGACTTCTTGAATCGGCGACTATTATTCAGGGCCAAATTGTCGCCATGCTTAGTGGAGCGTGTGGAACCAGGCAGGGCAGCTGAAATGACTGTGACCTGCTGTGCGCACCGGCCCCCGCACCCTGTACATTCGAGAGCGTGGCCTGGACCTCCCTTCCATGTCTGCCATGATTTTAACAAGAGTTTTGAGAGTTTCCAGGGCAGTGGGAAGATGAGGAAGACCTGCAGTGTCGAAAGCCTGGCCCCTCTAGGAAGTACTGCAAGGACCTCTTTAAAATGTATGCAGACTGTACCATGGGGCATCCAACGACGGGCCAGCCTGTGTCCTTCCCTCCCCGGACCCTTTATCTCCTACCGCCACAGCCTCTCCTGCTATCACAAGTTTTCTTTGCAGCGTCCCAAGTTTTTCCTCTACATATACAAGCAAATGTGCATTGTGTGCGCATGCATGCGGGTGTACATAAATGAAGCAAACTGGACACATTGTTCTATACCTCCCTCATCACTTCATAATGTGTCTTGGAGAGCTTCCCATACCCGATCAGACAGCTTCCTATCTTCGTAAGGTGATAAAGTGTTTGATCCAGTGGACATTGCGGTCATATTCAGTCTTGTGCTTATTGCATACAACGCTAACAACGAACATCCTGATCCGGGTATCTCTGCTCCTATCTGTAAGTGTGTCTGAAGGATAAGTTCCTACAGGTGGAATTGTTGGCTTAAATGGTTTACGTAGACATCTTTAAAAAGTACATAAATCAGTGCATGTGTTTGCGCCTGTTTCCTACAGTCTTTCGGTTGGTTTGGTTTTGAAGTGACAGGTTCAAGTTGAGAAGCCCTCAGTACAAACAAACTGTGCTCCCCTCCGGTTTGAGCCTTGGGAAGCCCCATTAACATAAATACACCAGACACACACACACACACACACACACACACACACTCACTCATTCACTGTAATCTTTTATTTTGGGAGTTCTTAATATAATGTAGGTGGGATGTCTCCCTACTGTTTTCAGCCAATGGTATGGAAACCACACAACTAATGTGAGGATTGGCCTCATCTCCAGGCTGTGCATATTTCCTGTTCTGGGGGCACTTTTTAGGGCCTCACCCCTCCTTCTTGGCTCCCGTATTTTATCGCCTGCTCCCTGATCCCTGGCAGCTTCAACACCTCGGCATAGAGGGCTGCCAACCACCCTGGGGGTGCCAGCCTTGTGCTGTGGACAGACTGGTGGCAGCGGGGCCCAGCTCTGCAAGAAGTCAGGTTCAGCTGCCGTGTGAAGAGATGATATCAAATCCCTAGTGGGGAGTGGGGAGTGGATGGGCGTATAAGGTGCCCATGCTTCCCCGCAGGCTTCACTCCCTTCTATTCTACTATTAACATCGTGAGTGATTTCATTTCAGTCATGAAACTTGGGGTGGGGGAGAGAGTGGTGGCCAGAAGTGGAGGAGGCTGAGTGAGGACAAAAGAGTAAAATTTTACTTCAGTCCAAAGACAAGACCTTCATCTCTATCTACCTGAAGCATTGGAATTGCTTGGGAGGTATGGCTAAGGAAGTGGGGGGGGTGAGCTTGAAGTCACTTCCCCTCCCTCTGCCCGTTTCCCCACCTGTACGGTGAGTGGCGTTGACCAGATCAGCAGCCCCCAGAGTGCGTTCCGCCGAACATTTATCTGAGGCAGTCTCTCTGAGAATACAATTGTATAGTTAAATAATTTGGGGAAAACACTGAATTTCAGGACCTCTCAGAGATTCCTGAAGTTTAGCCAGTTAAAGACTGAGAAGGCCTTCAGCAAAGAACCGTTCACTTTTCTTAGCTCAGGGCTTCCCAGTCGTGTTTGACAAAGATTGTTCTGTGGATTCCTTATCAATGTTCTGCAGGGCCCACTTAGGGAAATACTGGAAGTTCTTCATGGGAGCTTCTAGTTCGAATGTTCTGGGAGGAACTGACCAGTTGTCACTAGTTCTCGTAGACCTGCCCTCGCTCCCCCTGTTACTACCAGCCTCCCTGTCCCCACTTCTCACCCTCGGTCCAAAATCAATCTCCTCTGCTAGCCCGAGGGTCCCGACCCCACCCACAACACCCCGTCCGTCGGGCCTACACACAGTAGGTGGTCAACAGATGTCTGTTGTTGGGTAGAAATCCCTGCCTGGTGGCCTTTAGGTTTGGCCTCTGTTGGATGCATGCAGATTTAAGGAGGGATCTGAGGAAAAGGAGAAAAACAACGGGGGAGGGGGAAGGAGAGAGAGCTAGAGTAGGGGTGAGGGAGGGAGAACAACACAAGGGGACAGAGAGAGAGAAAAGAAGAAAGAAACAGAGAAAAAGAGGCGCTGGCTGTGCCTGCAGGTGGAGGATTTAGAAAGCTTGTAAAATATATGTGGCGTTCTGCGGGACTGCCAGTGAGCTACAGGAAGGATGCTCTGGCTCTGTTTTCTGATACTAAGAGTGGTGACACCACCCGGCCCCTAGCAGTGCTCATTAATATTTGCTGAGTGAATAAATAATGGCCATAACCAAAATAGCTAGCAAGTATTGAGCTATGTCTGTGGGCTAAACTTTTTATGTGCGTTACCTTATTTATAGCAGGCCAACAAGCTGGATTGATAACCCATTTCTCAGATGCGGGAACTGAGGTTCAAAGAGCCAAGTCACCTGCCCCATGCACAGGCACTCACACCAGCATAGCGTGACTCTGAATCCCCTGACCTCAACCGTATGTTGTACCCGCTCTGTAGGCTCACGCTCATCTGAGGGACACGGAGATGACCACACTGCTTCCTCAAACTCCTAGAACAACCTTTTCTTTGAAGAAATGAAAACTGAAACCCGTTCTTCCATGAGGAAGATGACACATTTTCTGGGTCCCCACACTCCTGTTTTCCCAATGAGAACGATAGGAATGCCTGGGGGTGGGGAGAAGGATCAGAACGAACGACTCTGTGCTGGGGGGTACTCTGCTTCCCATATGTCTAAGAGCCCCTCCATTGACTGTTGGTATGAGCAACCACTAAAGGTTTTGTCCCAAGCAGCCACCCCAGACTCTCTCGCATCCTCTCTGGGGACATGGTCTCAATACAGGGCTGCCGAGTGGGTCATTTCTCAAGCAAGACCTCTGCCTGTTTTGGCGGAGAGGGGCAAGATGGTCTGCACTTGCCCATCTGCTGAAATCCCTCCCTACTTCCCCATTCCCACTGTCCCACACACCACCAGGCCCTTGACTCCTTCTCATGAGGGCTATGGCTTCTGCAGTTAGGGCTCCAGGGTGAGAAACCTCCCGGGGAAGGAAGTTTATTTAGAAAAAAACCTCCAAACTGCAGGGTTTTGTTTTGTTGTCTTTGTTTTAAGATGTGAACATCTAAAGTCTGAATGCTCTGGTGCCTTTGCAATGTTTGTTGAGGGTCAACTTACCTTTCCTGATGTAGTTTCCATAGAATAGACGTCCCAGTTACACCCTCTGAGCTGTCCTGTCTTATCACTCAACTTACTCCTGGACCTCCCCACTTCCCTGTTTCTCAGCCTTTGCGGTATGTGTCAACATTGACCTGTTAGTTTCTAGTGTTTTCATGTATACATCTGGACCTGGATAAGGAGGGCAGGGAATAGTTTAAAGAAGGTCCAAGAGGTTAATTGACCTACATAATACAAAATGGAGGCCAATACATGCTAGCTATTATTGTTATGGTTGTTATTTCTTTTCACTTAGCAACTATAACTGAACACCTGCTAAGGGCCAGGTGGTGTCAGAAAGCAGGTGTGGAGAGCACAGAGAGGCAGACAGAGAATGAGACTCACTTGGAGGAGGCAGAGGAAAGAGACCAGGAGATCTGCAAAGCTAAGTGGGATTTGGTGGCTGGAAGATGAAAGAGGGAGTTTAGGGTGATTGATCAGATGAATGTCCTACAATGCAATTCCCTTTATCTTTTCAAGAGGCTTTTGTGATTCCTTAAATTGCTTTTTGATTTTTTGAATATTAGATTGCTTGTTTAAAACATTGTCATTATAGATGGTCATAAGGCAGCTCCTTTCATTAGGGATGAGGTATAACAGGTCAAGTGACTTGCTTGGAAATGTCCCCATGTTCTCCTGATATCATCTCACTTCTCCAGGGCTCTGGACTTGGGGTAATGGCTTTTTCTTTTTTTTTAAGATTGTATTTATTTATTTGATGGAGAGAGAGTGAGCAAGCACAAGCAGGGGGAGGGGCAGAGGGAAAGGGAGAAACAGACTCCCCGCTGAGCAGGGAACCCGATGCGGGGCTCGATTCCAGGACCCTGGGACCATGACCTGAGCCTAAGGCAGACACCTAACCGACTGAGCCACCCAGGCACCCCGGGGCAATGGCTTCTGAATGAGGAAGGTTTGAGTGTCCAGGGAGGGGAGGCTTTAGCAGGAAGCATGAATTTGTGCCTTTCTTCACTTTCATCCCCATTAATTTTCCTGTCTCTGGTTCTCCCTCTTGTTCTGCAGCTCTCTCTCCTCCTTACTCCTCACATTCAGATTCTTCCCTATTCTCCTCCCTTCCCTTTTCCTCTCTCTCCTCTGACTGCTCAGTTTTTCCCTTTTCCATGTTTTGTGCCCTCCTTCCCCACTTAGTCTCCCCCACCTCACTCTCCTTGTATATCTCCTTCCCTCCTCTGTATTTTCAATCTTCTTTCCCATGTTTTCCATGTTTCATCTCAGCCCAGTAGCCCACATGGGCACTGGTGGTATGACAGCTCAAGTGGTTAAAAAACAGAAAATGAGTTAGTCATTAAGTAAGCATTTGCCATAACAAAATCCCCCCCAATGAAGTCTAGAGGTTCAGACATTTAATCACCTCTGTGTATGACCAAATCACATTCCCCCCATGATGCTGTTACCAGAAAACATGATTGATGGGTGAGGAAGTCAATCTGAAGTAGAATGGAGTCTCCGTTTTATAAAACAAACATTTTGGAACTCTCAACTCACTTAGGATATGGCAAATCCTACCCCGGGCCTTGCCTGAGTAATTGGGCAGGTGCTCCTGAAAAAGCTGTAATTCTGGAAGAACCAGCAGATGGAGAGGGAGGATGTCAGAAATTCAAGAGTGATGAAGGCATGGAGTGTGGCAAGCCTGACCACAGGGCTACTGGGATTTTGGAACCACATGGGGCCCTGAGGTGGGAAGTGGGAGACCCCCACACAAATCTCACATCGGCTGTTCTGCCTCGAAAGCTTCAACTCAAAACCAGCGATCTGGGATTAGACTATCCCTGGGATCCCTTTCAATGTCCTGCAATTGTGTGATGATTAATCTACAGGGCCAGTTCTACCTAAAATAATTAACGGGCAGGTGATCTTCTATCTGCCCAGCATACCATGATCCTTGCTTTTAGAAAGCTTGTCTAGTTTGGTGGGGGGGAGGGGGAGGGAAGCAGGTGGGAGGCTTGAAAGATTAAGAGAAAATGAGTTTTAACTCAGAAACAAAGAAAGAAAAAAGAAAGAGGAAGGGAGGAAGGAAGTGAGGAAGGAAAGGGAGAGAGAGAGAAAGAGAGAGAAAGAAAGAGAGAAAGAAAGAAAGAGAAAGAAAAAGAAAGAAAGAAAAAAGAAAGGAAAGAAAGAAAGAAAGAAAGAAAGAAAGAAAGAAAGAAAGAAAGAAAGAAAGAAAGAAA
>NC_058418.1:27961240-27987902 GCF_002201575.2 Neomonachus schauinslandi | reverse complement strand
AAAGAAAGAAAGAAAGAAAGAAAGAAAGAAAGAAAGAAAGAAAGAAAAAGAAGGGAGGAAGGGAGAACAGGAAGGGAGGAAGGGAGAAAGGAAGGGAAAGGAAAGGAAAGGAAAGAAGGGAAGGGAAAGGAAAGGAAGCAAGTGAACAGAGGCAACAGCAGGTAATTTTCAATGGAATGGATTAGAGCACAGGTAATTGCTCACCAGTGAAGACGAGGCATGAGACAGGAGGAGAGACTCTGGCTAGTTGGGGAGGAGGCTGGGAGCCTTCCAGGGTAATGGCGTTGCCAGGAATAAAAGGCAAAAACAAAAATCAAACCACAAGAGTGAAAAAAATTTAAAGGCCTCAAGGATGCCTAGGAGCTTCAGGAACTTGGTGGAATTTTGCTAAACGTTCCCGCGAGTTGTAAGAGCTGAAGATAGATAATGCCCAGAAACCTCCACTGCAAAATTTGAGATGGGCGGCCGAAACCACAGCTCTGAGCACCACTGATAGTAGTGTCCTGTCTCTGAGGTGAGAGTTTCTCCATTAAAGTGTCCCGTTAAGGTAGGTGGCCAACAGTAACTCGAGAAATTCCACTACAGCTTCTATAGGTTTCTTGAAAGAACCAAGAGAAGATGGACACTGGGCGAAGCCAGTAAGTTATATTCATGGCACATGCAAATGGCGGTCCAGAGGCAATGCCATGATTTTTCAATTATTTAATGAATTACTTTAACTGTTGAGTTTTGCGAGGGATTAGATAATAAGGCAAGAAGGCGACTTTGAGCAGCAATGTAGAATGAAATTTACAGGCTCTGGAGGGAAGTGCAAGTTCTGACTTTAGCTGTGAGATCTTGAACAACTTACTTAATCTCTCTAATTATTAATTTTCTGTAGGACTTACCTTTGAGAATCTTTATGAAATTGCATGAGATAAAATGTGTTAAGCATTTAGAACAAAGCCTCTTTCACAGTATATTAGTTGTCTTCTGCTGCTGCAACACATGACCACAAACTTAGTGGCTTAAAATCACACAAATGTATTATCTTACCATTCCGTAAGAGTCGAAGTGTGATCCTGGGTTAGAATTAAGCTGTGGGCAGGGCTGCGTGCCTGTATGTCAGTGTGAGGGGAGAATGAGCTCCCTTGTCTTTTCTAGCTTCTAGAGGCTGCCCACGTCTCTGGGCTCATACCCCCTTCCTCAGTCTCCAGAGCAGCAATATGGCCTCTCTCTGACCATGTGTTCATGGTCATGTCTCCCTCTGACCACTGCTGGGAAAGGATATCTGATTTTAAAGACCTACGTGATCAGATTGGGCCCACATGGACAATCCAGGGTATTCTCCTCATTTCAAGGTCCTTGATCACATCTGCAAACTCCCTTTGCCATTAGGAAACATATTCACCATTGCAGGGATTAGGAAGTAGATATCTTTGGGGTTCCCTTATTCTGCCTACTATACATAGTACATGTATAATCCAGTTATTATTATTATGAAGTGACCTCCAGATTAAAAAAAAAAAACAGATAAAGTCTTTTTCGGGGCTACAAAATAATTTGAAGAGGTAGTTTTGCTGAAGGAAGAGATCGGAGTATGCATTTTACAGCATCTAAATTAAAAATAAAAACGAGTACTGAGTTTGATTACAAAACTGCCTTGCCTATGAATATACTTTCTGAGTTTTGATTCAATAGTAACTAACATTTATGGGGTCTCCACATGCCAAGCATGATTTTAAGAGACTTTTCTTTCATAAACACTATCTTATTTAATACTGACAGCAACCTATGACATATATGAAATGATCTACTGAGGAACAATGATAGAATAAGCTCAAAGAAATAAAGTAACCTCCCCAAGGTCCTCCAGAGAGGAGGTGACATAGCTGGGATGTTTCTGGGCATTGAATTTCATCTTCAAGCTCCAGTTCATTCCAGGGGCAGAAAGAATGCTTTTTTGAGTCAACTGGCCAATCTTTGCAGGAGGACATGGGCTTATAGCACTGTTTTTCTCTCCAAAAAGCCAATGTGGGGATGCATTACAGGCAACCTCACGGAAGTAAATCCTAGTCATCGTTTGGGGATAAGAGAAAAGGCATTGGCCCAAAGTTCAGTGACCCTCAATATGGGTAAAGCATTTCAATATTCACCAGAACAACTGCCATCCCAGATGTGTACTTATCCCCTGTGAAATAACTTGGTCCCATTAAAAGGTCGGTGTAGCTCTGTCCCCAAGAAGCATGGCCATCTGAGTCAGCATTCAGTTTTCATTCCAACCTTACTCTGTGAGCAGAAGGCTGAATTGTTTGTGACTTGCTGCTTTTCCACAAGACCATATACAATTTCACACTTATGATGAATGCCTTTGGACTAGGGTTTCTTAAAACCATTTAGTGTATTAGAGTCTATTAGCCAGCCTGAAATCATGACCCTCGTTCAGCAGTTATAGACTGTGGCAGCATTTAATCCATACTGGTTGATTTGTATAACATTTATGATCTGAACCAGATCCCTTAATGTCTAAACTCATAGCTAGTGGCTTGAAATACGAGCAGCTAGAAAGTGCAACTGGCAGAGCCCCATGTGATGCTGGTAGGAGAGAGTTGGCTTTAATAAATTTCCTAAAGCCCAGGTTAATTGGAATGCAGAAGTACATAGCGAATGGGTACCTCAGTCACAACTGCTCTGTAGATTGAAGACGCTGGGTTGCCAGTGTCCATCCCTTCTTCCTATTTCCTACCGGAATCCAGATTTTCTTCAGTCCCTACACCTGCCGTGGGACTCAAGAGCAACTGACTTGGCCAACAATCGGTTCTGGATCCCAGGCTTAAGCCATGAGCACTTGCCTTTCTCCCTGTGGCTGTTTTGTTCCTGTGACAGGCTCATGACCTCTACTGACCCAATTAGAATGAAGACTAGGGTTAATATTCTATAATTAAGGGAGAGATTCTCTCTCTTTCTTATAGACCGTAAATAGGAAAGCCTGTTACCCCAGTGCTAATGGCAGTCATATTATGCCCATGCCCAGATCCACTTGGGATTACACATGTGTGAGGAAGGGTCTGGTATTTTTACCCTATCAGCAAGCTGAAAAATGAGACTATCACAGTTTCATAGATGCTGAAAGACAACACAAGACTCCTGCCTGGGTCAGAGATGGAAGACTTTATTAGTCATGGCCCAGCAAACAGCCTGAGCATGAACGTATTTGTGTCTGGTCCCCAACCCAGATTCCTTCCAGGCAGTGCAAAAAGGGCTGAATAGTACATGTGTACGCCAGGAATTCTGAGCTTAGGGAACCTGTATCTTTTATAATGGATGGTTAGCATGCCTGCCCTCTGCCCCCGAGGGAGATACTATTTATCTTCCAAAGCTGTTCACTAAAAACCTATTTTTTAATAAACGTAGTCCAGAACAAGGACAGTGAGCACTTCTGCTTGCAGAATGCGCAACAGTACCAACAACCCAGCTGAATTAACTCCCAACTCAAAACTGGCACACGGAAGAAGGCAGTACCCAGAAAACAGCAGAAGAACAGAGCAAGAGCCCTAATTGTGCTTGGATTGTAGCTCACTTTACCTCCGGACTGTCTATGAAATGAGATAACAAACTTCCTTTCTGTTTAAGCTAGTTTGAGTAAAGATTTCTTTGACTCACAGCCAAAGTATAGTAACTGATAAAACAACCAATGGTCTCATTTCTATAGGGAACGCCAGGATTCTTGACTCTTTAAAAAGAACTGATCTCAGCCACTCAGTAGAGCATTTATTAAGTTGTGTCTATCTTTGAGAGGGAAAACTGTCTCTGATCTCTACCTGGATTATTTGATGCCTCAATCAACAATAGTGTGATTAAATGCAAAGGGTGATTTTCTCAAAAGGTGAAGGTTGAGGGCACCACTATGATTTCTCAACTTACAACCTTATGACCAAATCCTATAAGATGTTGTGCAAAGGCCAAGGTATCAGAATCCCTCTGAAAAGGACACTCAGCACAAGAGACTGGGTCTTTCCCCTGCTCATGGCTATCACTCCATCAAAGAGCTTATTAATCCGTTCATATCATACGTCTGCTTAGAAGACTCTTTCTCCCTTTCGAGGCATGAGCCTGTATATTTAAGAATATTAGATCATGAATATGTCCCTGAAACAGGATCTGCGAAGTTCAGCAGAGCAGGAAGTTCTTCCTGGTGCCACAGATGGATGGCCGTCTTGGAATTGGCCTATCACAGTGGGAACAAGAGACCCCTTGGGTGGTGCCTGGCCTTGGGTCCCTGAAGATTCTCAAATGTTTATCCACAGCCACAGAGATACATGCTCAGAGACCAGAAAGAAAAAGCCAGTGAGCTTACAACTGTAGACTCGTGCCCTATCACTGAACCATACTGCCTATAAAGCCTTGGAAATGATTATTTTTAATATTCTGTAATTATCTTCTCAATAGCACAGTCAGACCTGGATTGGTGTGTGTGTGCTAAAGGCCCTAATTTGTTGGTGTAAACATGAAGAACAAAATGATATAATCCGTTTTAGAATGTATACCTTTTAAAATACAGTGGATGCCTCAAAAATCAGAAGGGGACTGGCCTCTCTGTTGGAGAGGCCCTGCCTTGTAATGACTATGTAAAAGCACTTTGTAAACTATAAAACCTCCTACATGTGTTACCTATTATTTAGCTCATCTGTTATTCAGGCTGCCGGAGGGGCATGGGGGCGAACACTCCTGGGCGGGCCTGAGTGCCCCCTGAGAGCCAAGTCAGCTCATTGCATGGGAATCCCTCACAGAGCCTCGCATGTGACCCTGAACTTCAGAGGGCTCTTTCAGGGATACCTCACTTCCCTCCCACGACCAGGGAACCTGTTTTACCGGAGACTCAAGGTTCAAGTACTTCCCAGGGTGAGGCAGGGCATGGCTCCGGATGGGCATTGTTCGGGAAGAGGAGTTAATTCTTCACAAAGTGCCAAGGTGAATCAAGGGCACCTCATTCTCTTCCCTCTGCTTTTCATGCCCATAATATGCCACGTTCTTCAAATGGTATTAATAGTGCACAGCAACTAGAGGGGGAGGCACAGGAAGGATGTCTCTCCCCACAGCAAATGAGATGCACTGGCATAAATCTCTGTTTAGGGGCATTCTTCCTACACACTGCTCATCGGGTGATTTTTAAAATCAGTTTTGAAGAATCGACGTGGCTAAGTCAGAACGCTCTGACTTCATGTGCTACAATGTTGTCGGTATTCGAACCAAGATGTGTCTCAAAGAATCTGTCTCTGCTTTTCTCTTCTAACCTGAAACCCCCTTTCCCCTGTCAGCCTTCCCCAGAGAGGGCATTTTGCTCGGGCGTCGTATGAACTTCTAAAATAGGGGGACATGAGATGGGGATGGAATCTAACTCTGCCGTGGAGTTGCTCAGTAGAGGCGCCAGCACTTTAGTGCAGTTATTTTATTTAGAAAAAAATGCTTTATCGTGTGAAACTCCTTTGTCATCTAAGAAGGGAGGCAGAGGAAGGACGGCCAGGGCTCATCACAAATTAAAGAGCTGACAGGTTTTAGCAAGATATTTTCGATTAGGTTTGGAAAGGGCGGGCGGGGGGAATGTATCTAAACCCAGGTATTATGTAGGACTTCATGCTAGTAAAGACTGTAAGGGTGTGGCTATGGGGAGGGTTTGTCTGGGAGGAGTGTGATACTGAGTTGAAATTAACAGGACAGGCAATGAGCATAATTTCAAAGTTGGCAGGGGTAAAGTAGAAAGAAGAGCAGCATAAGGACCTCATCAAGCCCTGGTTCTGCCCACACCAGGCTCTGTGAACTCCGGCCAGCCACATAACCTCTCTGAACCTTGGTATTCTATCTAGATGATGTCCCCTTTCAGGGATTATTAGAAGAGAAAGAAATAAAATAGATATACATCACTTACAAGGAGGTACAATCCATAAAAATGTTAGCTCTCGTTTGCTTTTTATAATGCATGGGAGAATCAGGAGATGGGGAAGTCTAATAAGTTCCAGTCTGCCTTGGAGAGCTGAGAAACTATTTAGCTTGTGTCGGCAAAGAGCCCTCTGAAAGGCATTATTACTGTAGATACCAAAAAGTCACATTGCTTAACTTCCACCTCCTTCCAGGAAGGAATATGTATGGAGTTGGGTACTGGGGCCAGTGAAAATCTAATTTGTAGATACAAACATGAGCTTGGGGTGAACTGACGCCTTTAAAACCCCAAGCCTCCTTCTGATTCCTGCTAACAGATGTCCTTATGTTAGTTTAAAACTAACGGAGTGGCAAAGGGAAGCCTGAGGCCCTAGAGAACTGGGCACTCTGACCAGTGTCCCAGAGGTGCTCTGTCCCCGTATTGGGAAAGGAGCAATCCCAGAGTGACTGCCCAGCACCTCTGCACTGCCCCTAGGAGAGTGAAGTCGTGTCACCCTGCCTGGCTTGTTTGGGGGTGCTCTGCAACATGATTAAAATCCACTGGCCAAAGCCAAGTTTGAAGTCAAACTTGTGAAGTCAAAAACCATTAAGACTGGCACTTCCCACTCTTAATGGATTCCAAATTAGGATTTGAAAGAAGGACCTTGAACAAAACTATATTTTAAAAGGTCAGGATCTACAGTAAAGTAGTTACAAGGCTGTTATTGGAATCACGGTACATATGGAATCAAAGACAAAAATGTAAGAATGCTTTAATAAGAATAGTAGAACATTTCCACATTATTACTAGTAGTAGTAAAACCCTTGTATAATAAAACATTGGTAACATTATTAATAAAAAACATTTATAATATTATTAATAATAAAACTTTTGTATTATTAATAAAACATTTTACAGGTTATACAATTCCTTCACTTATTTCATTTAATCCACATCACTTAACCGAAAATTAAACAATTATTGCCACTTGTAGGGGGACAGAAGCCCAGAGATCACATGGTAGGGCCAGGTCACACAGCAAACGGTGAAGAAGGACTTCAAAGACGGGTCTCCAATGCCAAATTTAAAACCCCTTTCACCATATGATGAAAGATGAAAATTTCACAGGAGAACAAGGCCTAGACTTCGCATGTGCTTCATGGAAACATTTTCAGGTATTTTAATTTTAGAATCAGTTATGTGGTACCGGAGAGTTATAAAAAAATGATCAATAAAGACAAAAATTCCAAAAAGCTTTCTCAGAGCCAGTATTACGAGAAAACCTAAACCTGTTAGGAAATTGGTTATGATATGGAATGTGGATATTAAAATGCCATAAACTTCATTTAAAACTCTAAATATGTAACTGGAGTTTTTACTAAGTTCATAAAAATTAACATTGGATACAGCATCTTTTGTAAATCCTTGTGGTTCATGTGTCAATTACCTGGTTACTTAGTAACCAAGTAATCCAGTAACGAAGGAGTCAAGCCATAGATTAAATAGTCCCCAACCAGGCAATAAAAAGGTCCCTGAGTACAAATTTGCAGAATTATGGTTTATTGTGTTAATAATCTCCCCATGTCTGTGGCTAGCCTTCCAAGGATGGGGCTGGCGAGTGTGTGCTATTCTAGAATTCAGCCATGGCTCTTACTATTTTGTTATAGTACCTGCTTTTAAAAGAGGAAATTAAGCCACTGAGCACACTCTGGTTTAAACTCACTGAAGGAAATGAGAGAGGCTGAACACACACCAAGCTGGATTTGGGGATTCTGGGGAAATCCAGAGCTAGGGTGTGAATTTGCATGGGAGCTGGTGATTTGGGGTTCAGTGCCTCCACTTCTCTATGAAGGTTTTAGGACTGGATTCACCAGTTGATTCTTGAAGAGGTCCTTCACATAACTGACAGTTTCTGCAAGGATTCAAAGGCTCATTCAACAGATAATTTATTTGGCCCTACTATATGCCAGGCGCTGTGCTAGACATGGACAAAGCAATTTTAAGCAAAATATGTCCAGTCGATGCCCTCAAAGAGTTCACCCTATAGGGAGGAGAGAGACATTAATCAAATAATCTTATGGATAAATATGTAACTGTGAGTATCTAACCGTCATTACTGTTCTGCAGAAAGAGTAGAGGTTCCAACAACTAGGTTAAATCCAATGCATAATTGGAGGGGGATAGTTATGGGTAGATTTCCTTACCAAATTACATGCCATCTGACCAGAGCTGGAAATCTGATAAATGAGGAGGAATTGACCAGTGGAATAAAAGCTGGGAAAGTGAATAAGCCAAAAAGAGCATTCCAGGGAAAGGAAGAGGCATGTGCAAAGGCTCTGGGGTGGGAGAAAGCATGGAATTTTTTTTTAAGATTTTATTTATTCATTTGAGAGAGAGAGAGAACAAGCAGGGGGAGTGCCAGAGGGAGAGGGAGGGAGAAGCAGGCTCCCCACTGAGCAGGGACCCCGATGCTGGACTTGATTCCAGGACCCAGAGATCATGACCTGAGCCTAAGGCAGACGCTTAACTGACTGAGCCACCCAGGCACTCCGGAAGCATGGAGTTTTCAAGCAGTTGAAAGAAAGCTAGTATGGATGGGTGCCACCAAGTCTGGCAGGAAGGCATGGGAATCACTGTGTTTCAAACCAACGCATGTGTTTTGTGGGCAAGAGAGAATTGGCAAAACAGTGTTGTTTATTGTGCGAAAGCTGATTTCCCACGTAGAAACAAACTCATTCTTCTTCTCTTTGATTGGTACTATGCAAACTGATCTTGGTTATCATCCGTCTTTACAATTCCATT
Source organism: Neomonachus schauinslandi (assembly GCF_002201575.2). Lineage (NCBI taxonomy): Eukaryota > Metazoa > Chordata > Mammalia > Carnivora > Phocidae > Neomonachus > Neomonachus schauinslandi. Next base: position 27,979,204 of record NC_058418.1, on the reverse strand, counting down.
CTGCCCACTGCCTCAGTGTTCCCAAAGTCTCTCACCTTATGAAGAGTGAATGGCTTGTGAGAGGAGTGACCAAAGTATCAAAATTTCCACAGAAACAAGCATTAAATAAATCCCAGGGGCGCCTGGGTGGCTCAGTCGGTTTAAGGGTCTGCCTTCAGCTCAGGTCATGATCCTAAGGTCCTGGGATCGAGCCCCGTGTCCAGCTCTGCTCAGCGGGAAGCCTGCTTCTCCCTCTCCCTCTGCCCCTCCCTCCGCTTGTGCTCCTTCTCTCTCTCTCAAATAGATAAAAAAATAAAATCTTAAAAAAAATAAATCTGAGATACTTTATTGGCTAATAAGAGAAGGTTCCCTCCTTATAAAACCAGAGTTCCTTTCCTGTCAGGATTCGTACCTACCATGGGTGACTTCGTCTTGGTTTGGAATCTTAGACAATTTTATTTGAGTTGCATAGTGACTGCTCTCCAACGTGCAATGAGTTTCTGCTGCCTTGGATTGCTGGAGCATGGGTGTTGGCAGCAAGACTCTGCCACAGACCTTATGGCAGATGCAGAAAAAGTGAGGCCACAGTCTTTGTGGGAAATGCTGACTTCCCAGTTTCAGTGATAGACTGACATCCCCAAATCATAGATCAAACGAAGAAGATGCCGATCGAATGCAAACCTCACCCGAAGAGTAACCAGGGAATCTCAAAGAAACTTCTTTTTCTCAATGCACTTTTAAGTTCACGCATTATGGTTTGACTGTCCCTTTGATGGCTTATTTTAGCAATAGGATAAGGCGTGGACGAGTGATTCCGGCACCTAGAGTGAAAACACCTTGCACAGAACATCCTTTTGTCTTCCCATAATTTGTCGGGAATTCTGTTTCAAAATCCGCTTGCCAGATGTGGGGAGATCTAGCAGCTGTCTTCCGTGGCACCAGGCAGGCAGGCAGGGATGTTGGGTTCACGGAGGGCATCCTACGATGTGCACAGTCCTGCGGGCAGTGCAGAGGTGAACCACAAGTGTCCTGGCCTTCCAGGGGATGGCCGTTATTCGATCTGGACACGAGGCAGACCTGGGGTGACAGGATTTCAAACCACGTGGAGGGAGAATCCAGGTGAGGAAATGAGGCCGTCTCGCTGGAACAATCGAGGACAGACTCTATGGTAGAGACCACTGGGAGGAGAGTTTGGAAGCGGTGCTAGCAGAAAGCAAAGGACCGCACCCCTGAAGGTAGAGATAGGATGAGCAAACACAGAGATGAAAGCAAGGAGCATGGCCATCTAGAGGGAAAGGAGCATGCTTTGGTGGAATAGACACTTGTAGGAAAACTGTCAGCTTCACTGTCCCCTCCCTACCCCTGCCGTGGCTGCTCCTTTTCTTAGAACAAGGAGCAGTAACACACACACACACACACACACACATACACTCTTTCATTTTGGCTCAGCGCAGACTAGCTGATCACTAAGTAGGATGGTAACATTTAAGAACCAAGACACTTGGCCCTGGTTTTACCCTTGTTATTAAGAGCTGGGTGAGCTTCAGAAAGTCATTTTCATCTCTGAACCCGGAAACTGGGGACATGGATAGCATCTCTTGCCACTTAGAATGTTCTGATTCTTGAAGAGAGATAGAGAAAATAATAGAACGATGTTTGTTTTCCAGTGGAATGAGGATAAGAAAAGGTAGGTCTTTGGGGTCCTGCCTAGAAAAACGTAAGAGAAGTAAGAAGTTCAGGAAAAAAATTATGAATGCATATATATTTATAGTTTATATATATTTATGTATTAAGGCACATTGACTATATGTAAGTTAATATATATATTTATAGTTAATATATTAACTATATGTAAGTTAATATATGTATTTATAGTTAATATATTAACTATATGTAAGTTAATATATGTATTTATAGTTAATATATGTATTAACTATATATATGTTAATATTGTAACTTTGTATTTTTATAATATTTGTAATATTATAAATATATATGTATCCATGGGCTCCTGGGTGGCTTAGTCGTTAAGCGACTGCCTTCGGCTCAGGTCATGATCCTGGAGTCCCAGGATCGAGTCCCGCATCTGGCTCCCTGCTAGGCAGGGAGTCTGCTTCTCCCTCTGACCCTCCTCCCTCTCATGCTCTCTGTCTCTCATTCTCTCTGTCTCAAATAAATAAATAAAAATCTTTAAAAAAATAAAAAATAAAATAAAATAACAATAAAAAATTAAAAAAAAAAACTGCAGTAAATCAGTTCAATAAAGCATTTGAGGGTGCTGAGCTCTTCTTTATATTTTCCTAAGGGCCCAAAGAATGAGACATAGTCTCCTAATAAAGCAAAAGACTGTGGTCAGTGGTCAGTCATAAGAAAGAGTCACCGGGCGCCTGGGTGGCTCAGTTGGTTAAGCGACTGCCTTCAGCTCAGGTCATGATCCTGGAGTCCCGGGATCGAGTCCCGCATCGGGCTCCCTGCTCGGCAGGGAGTCTGCTTCTCCCTCTGACCCTCCCCCATCTCATGCTCTCTCTCTCTATCTCATTCTCTCTCTCAAATAAATAAATAAAATCTTTAAAAAAAAATAGCTTGCTTGGCTACAAAACGTGTACCATTCTTTCCTGCACATATATACATGTAGATTAATTATGTTATATGTGTTAATGCATATATGTTAATATATAAATTAATGTTGGGGCACCTGGGTGGCTCAGTTGGTTAAGCAACTGCCTTCGGCTCGGTCATGATCCTGGAGTCCCGGGATCGAGTCCCGTGTCGGGCTCCCTGCTCGGCGGGGAGTCTGCTTCTCCCTCTGACCCTCCTCCCTCTCATGCTCTCTGTCTCTCATTCTCTCTCTCTCAAATAAATAAATAAAATCTTTAAAAATATATATATATGTACCCATAATTAAGAAGAGATTTGGGCTGGAGCCAGAGCATATGCTCGGAGAGGGTGACAGTCTCCTGAAGCACTGCAGTATGGGTGAAAAGACTTTCAGAAACACTTGTTTCCAATTCTGTGTCTGACATGTAGTAACTGAATAGCTCTCAGGCGATTTAACTTTGCTAAGCCACAGTCTCTTCGTCCATAAAATGGGGATAATCATCATTTCCACTGTATTCAATTAACAAATACTAAGCACCTGCCAAGTAACTAGGGTGGGGCACGAAACAGGCATTGGTGATAAAATATTTGTGTTATAAATAATTATTTGGTAACACAGATCTAGCCTCTGATCTCACAGAGCCTACAGTCTAATGGGAATTAAAGACAGGTGGGCATGAATTATGATAAAATGAGTTGAGTGTTGGGATCGGAAGTATTGCAGTTGGAAACTCATGAGCAGTTATGGGAAAATCGAATGGAAAGATCTATCCTAGCCTGAGGTCAGGGAAGTCTTCCTGAGGGGAGAGACAGCTGAGGAATGGGGGCGTTGAGGCAAACAGTGGAGATGGGAAATGTTTTGGGTAGAGGAAATAGACTCCCTTAAGAAAAAAAAAATAGAGATTCTATCTGTAAAGTGCTTAGCAGGTTGCCTAATATATAAAGAGACTGAATAAACAATAGCTACCAAGGATGCTATTACTTTCATGGTTTGGGGGGCAATTAATTTCACCCTGATGACAGTTTTTTACAACCAGTCGGAACCCGTGGTGCGTGTCAGCCTGCTTTTCTTGCCCGTGGTGTTAAGTAAAAGAGGGAGGCTGGTGGCAGAAAACCAAGCAGAAGTTTGCCCGAATTGGCCAGAAATGAATGCATAAGGCTCTGTGCCCCGCCTCTGCAGTCATGTGGGTGAGCTCAGGTCTCGTTGCCACAGCGCTCGCAGAGTTGGGAGAATGCTCCCTATTTAACTAGAATACATAAAAATTCAAATCCTGGCCTCATAAATGTGAGTAAACCGTTTAATGACTTTCTTTAACTAGAAAGTAATCAAATATAAATGCAGGTATGCTACTCATTTGCATCTTTTTCCATGCGGGTGGACAAAAATAAAAATTCCGTAGGCATGACATTGGCTAAATGAACTTGTCATGGGGATTTTATATATATACATATAAAATATAAAGCTGTGGTGATTTTCTGTGCCGTACTCACCAGCCCTCATGTTCAGCAAGGCAGAGCACGTGTGTCATAGATTTCCTTGTCACAGGAACTACCTCTGTCTGTATCATCAGCTAGAGCCTAGTGGGAATGATTGAACTTGTCCAAGTCTGGGTCCTCATCTGTTGAAAGGGGATACTATTACCCGGCTGGTGCCATTTTAAACACGTTATTCAGGGTTGAGCTCTCTCATGTCATCATGAATCTTGTTAGTACAGTGCCTGGCAAACAGTAGGAGCTGACTAAGTGTTGGTTCCTTCCCTCACTAGGGATTACCTCCCTGTTTCCATTGTCCTCCACAAACATGAGTTGGCTCGGCCCACTGTGATTATGATCTGAAGTGATGTACTCACATCCACTGAAGAATATGTATACTAATATGTATATCGGTGTATAAATTCATCAAAGAATATGTGTATCAATATGCATATTAACACATATATTGTCTAAGGGCATACATATTAATACATATATTCATCTAAAATATGCATATTTGGGCGCCTGGGTGGCTCAGTTGGTTAAGCAACTGCCTTCGGCTCAGGTCATGATCCTGGAGTCCTGGGATCGAGTCCCGCATCGGGCTCCCTGCTCAGCGGGGAGTCTGCTTCTCCCTCTGACCCTCCCCCTTCTCATGCTCTCTCTCTCTATCTCATTCTCTCTCTCAAATAAATAAATAAAATCTTTAAAAAAAATAAAATATGCATATTCATGTATTCATTAATCTAAGGATCTGTATATTAACATCTATGTAGTACATCACAGATCCTTAGATGCAAAATTAGATTTTCTACGTACATGAGGCCTTCCATTTTCCAAACGTAAGTGGAAAAGGATGGCTTGAGTGGTGTCCAAGCTTCTAGAAGCTCTAGTTCAAGCATCAGACACCCTGACCGAGTTGTGCCATCAGTAGTCTTAAGGGGAAGAGGGCCACCTTTTGTTTAGAAGGCATCTTGCAGGACAAGGCGTTTCAGAAGCCACTTGTTTGGACCACATGGAGCCTTATTTCGATGCTAGCTGAATTTAGAAATCAGCAACATTTAATACCCTGAACTTTGTCTTCTCTTGAGGGTTCTGCACACTGTCAGCTCCCCATCCTCCTGGTGGTTCCAAGATGACATTTCCTATATGCCATCACCTTCCAAAACCACGGTCTTCATAAAGGTCAGTGGTTGTTGTCATTGGATGTGTCCTCCTGATTTATTTCTTCAGCTAGACTTCTCACCCAGACTACTGTTACATCCTCTTAACCTGTTCTTTTTTTTTTTAAGATTTTATTTATTTATTGGGCAGGGGCAGGGGATACAGAAGGAGAGAGAGAATCTCAAGCAGACTTTGCACTGAGCACAGAGCCTGACTTGGAGCTTGATCTCACGACCCTGAGACCACAACCTAAGCCGAGACCATGACCTGAGCTGAAACCAAGAGTCGGACGCTCAAACGACTGAGCCATCCAGGCGCCCTTAACCCTTTCTTTAATTCATTTTGTCACCCACTGCCAGACATCCTGTGTCATCTACTGCTTTCACATTTGCCTATGACATAGCATACTTAGGAATAAATCTAATGAAAGTTTCTACACTAGAAACTGTAAAATGTTGCTGAGAGGAAGAAGGCCTACCTAGAGAAATAGATTATGTTTCTGGGTAACTTAATAGATTATTAGAGATTATTATTCATTGATATTATTATAGATGTTATTCATAAATATTACTGATAGAGAGCCTTCATAAATAGCTCAGAGATTATTATATCTATTACTAAGATGGCAGTTCTCTCTGAGTTGATCTATAAATTCAACACAACCCCAATCAAATTCCAGTAGGTTTTTTTAAACTAGAAATTGACAGGCAAGCTGATCCTAAAATTTATATGAAAATACAAAGAACCTACAATAACTAAAGACAATTTGGAGGACTTACCCTATCCGATTTCAAGACTTACTTTAAATCTACTCTAATCAAGATAGTTTGATATTAACAAATATATAGACATAGAGATCAATGAAACAGAGTAGAGATTTCATAAATAGACCCACACATATATGACCAATCGATTTTCATCAAAAGTTCCAGGGCAATTCAATGGAAAAGGGGAAAGTCTTTTCAATGAATAATGCCAGATCCACTGAATATCTATTTGGTGAAAAAAAAAAAAAGAACATCACCCTTACGTACCATACATAAAAATTAACTCAAAGTGGATCGTAGACCTAAATGCAAAACTTAAAACTGTGAAGCTTCCAGGAGAAAATCTTTGAGACCTTGGGGGTAGATATGAGTTTCCTAGAACACAAAAGCACAAACCAAAAAGAAGCTAGTAAAATGGACTTGATTAATAATTATAAACTTTGGCTTTCAAAAGGCAGTGTTAAGAGAAGACAAGCCACCACTCGGAGAAGATATTTGCAACACATATATCAGACAACAGACTTATATCCAGAATATCTATTTATGGAGAGAGACCTATTAAGGGTAGAGGGAGAAGCAGGCTCTCTGCTGAGCAGGGAGCTCAGTGTGGGGCTCGATCCAGGGACTCTGGGATCATGACGTTGAGCCGAGGGCAGAGGCTTAACCAACTGAGCCACCCAGGCGCCCCATATATCTAGAATATCTAAAGAACTCATCCAACTCAGTGATAAAAAGAGAAACAACCCATTTCTTAACAATGGGTAAAAACTCAAGCAGACACTTCATATAATAAAATAGAAGAATGGCCTGTAAGCACATGAAAAGATGCTCAGCATCATTAGTTTTTAAGGAGTTTCAAGTTAAAACCACAATAAGATTCCACTACACACCCATGAAGGCATACGTCTACCCAAGGACTTAGACTCAGGAGTGTTCACGGCAATTTATTAGTAATAGAAACTGGAATCAACAGGTGAACAGATAAAGTGATACGATTCAGCAATAATCATAATAATAATAACTATTGATTCATGCAGTTTAGGTGAATCTTAAAAACTCTAGGTGATGCAAAGTAATCCATAGTGATGAAAAAGCAGATCAGTGATTGCCTGGAGGCAGGGGTGGAAGAAGAGATGGATTACAAAAGAGCATGAGAAAAGTTTACATTAAGGGCAATGCAAATATTCATTTTCTTGGTTGTAGTGATGATTTCATGGTGTCTTCATATGTTGATACTCAGCAAATTGTACATTTTAAATAGTGCAATTTGTTAGACATCAATTTTGTCTCAATAAAGTTGTAAAGCAAGTAACCAAAAATACTGTTAATGCACTCTTGGTATCTATAGAATTAAGATCTACTTCGCAAGCAAGTAGGCATTCAAGGCAAGGGTATCTGTGATTCCATCCCAATATACTCTTGCACTTAATTGTGCAATAGATTATGTTCCTAGATAACTTCATAGATTATTAGCGATTATTATTCATTGATAATTATTGTCAATTCCCACTTAATTGTTCCACATACTCTCTGCTTCGGCTAAATAGACTTCTAGCTTTTATCCGCATGTCTGCAGCACCCCCAGACTTTCTTGCATGGGGAAAATCGAAGTCTCTGATGGTTGGATTTCCTAGGATTGTCATCCAAACACCTTCCTGATACATGGCTCCATAAATCCATATCCTTTGTGACTCTTTCACTTGCCCCAGTCTGGATACGTTCCCCATCTCCTGATACTCAGCACCATCCACCCTGTGCTCTGCCTAGTTAGGCACTTGTCTTACTTCCCTACCAGGCTTTTGCTTCCTGAAACCAGGGTGCCAGGCTGCTCTTGGCCCCCACACAGGCTCCCCAAGCTGTGCTCAGAAGACTTTCAAATAGGTACCGGGTGGTGGTAAGAATGTGGGCTTGCAGCCAGTCTGCCTGCCTCAGCCTCTTATCGGCTTTGTAATCAACAGCAGCCACTCAACTCTGTGACTCAGTTTCATCATCTGTAATATGGATTTGATATCAGTCCTTACCTACTGTTCCTGCTATAAGGCAGGAATGGTGGAGGATGACCCAAAATGTATTTAGCAGGGGCCTCCTCTCCTCTTCATGGGGCCCATGCCCTGAATGACCCCTGCCCTAGTTAGGGAGGCTAATTAGAGAATTCTTAGCAGACCCAATTTTACATTCCTCGAGTATATATGAATTTCCCAGTCATTTCAGGGGCAGGGACCAACAACCAGGCAATGATTTTAGGGACTCGTCTTTGTACACGAGGCAGGAGTAACCCTTAAGCATTGTGTGCTCACAGTCTTCCCAGTTACAATTTTTTCCCCCTGATATTGTTGTTTAAGTAGCCAGCTCTCCAACGCTGAAGTAGGACTGTCACCATCCAGCTGCAGAGTTTCAGACAAGCTATATCATATCCTTGTGGCTGTGTTTCCTCCAATACAAAATAGGAATAAAAATGTTACTTACGCCGTCTCTCTGCCTTCAAATCTCAGTTGCAATTTTACTTCACCCTCATTGATCCCTTTTCTCAGGTGGCATTATTGTGACATGGTGTTTCATCTGTCAGGCTGTGAGCTCTCTGTCAGCTGGACCATGCCTTTCATGTTCCCCCAGTGCCTAGAAAACTGCCCGGTGCACGGGGCGTGTTTGGTAAATATTTATTGTGTTGCTAAATGAAACTTGTTGTATAATCTGATTTGGAAGGAAAGAGAAAAACCGGTATTAAATACACTTCCAGGGCAGGGCGCCTGGGTGGCTCAGTTGGTTAAGTGTCCAACTCTGGATTTTGGCTCAGGTCATGATCTAAGGGTCATGAGATCGAGCCCTGTGCCAGCCTCCACGCTCAGCGGGGAGTCTGCATGAGATTATCTCTGTCCCTCTCCCTCTGCCCTCCCCCTACTCGTGCTCTCTCTCTCTCTCTCTTTCAAATAAATAAATCTTTAAATACACTTTCGGTTCAGTTACCATTCAATTATCTATTCGTTCAGTCAATGTTTACTGGGCACCTACTGTCTTCCAGGCTCGGTGTAACTACTTGGCTTGTATTAGAAATATGATTTCTAATCCACTAAGGCCTTAACCCTGTGCATACCTTAAAAAAAGTAAATCTGTGATTTTTCTAGAGCCGGGCAGGTACAAGCAATGATTCAATTTTACAGCATCATGAAGAAGTGTTTTCAGCCAGGTTCGGCCCAAATTTGCTTACACGTGTTACCCACTCAACCAAACGTGTAAAGCATGTTGTTCTCTGAGCTTTTCTATGTGATCCAGCCCTATATATTATATTACACTTATAAAATACCACGAAGCCCTTATGAATTAAAAGATAATTAGTGGTTCAACACGCACAAGACATTAGGCCTCAAGTGTCAAAAATGTCATGAAAGACCATAAATCATGGTCTGCTTGCATTGATCCCTTATAGAGTTAGTTTTTAAATCATCTCTTTAACACCTTGTAAATGTACAAACAACCGTAGACCCAAGGGAAACTTTAATATGTTTTTCATACATATTTTAATTTCATCTCAAAGTGCTAGCTGCATAAAAATTAAGTCAGACTCACAAAAACTCATTGATTTCCTCGGGATAAAACCCATCTGTCCAAACTAATTTAGAGCCTTTTTGAAGCCGTAAAGTTATTCGTGCAACACTGAGGTCATTATGGGCATCCTGAGCTGGAGGAACTCTTGTGTAATTTTAAGAAGGCAATTTTGTTATATTTACTGTATTTAAATACAGTGCTACTTTTCAGGAACAAAAGCCTCACTGTGTGACTGTATTGAAAGTAAACCAGAAGCTGTGAAAAGCGAGATCTGTTCTTTTCCTTGTGATTAATGCACCTTTCTGCCAAAATTGAGACTTCTTAACTGAGCTCATTTAATACAAAGTAAACGAATTCTGCTCTTTGGATTTGATCCTCTGGCTAAACCCTATAGATAAGACTCTAACAGTGAATAGCTTTTCATTCCAAACAAAGGATGTTTTGATAGAAAGGTCAACGCCAAGGTCCTTTATATTGTGATAACAGGAAAGGGAAATGACATATTAATGGCAACTTATGCCATGGTGGTCTGGGCTGGGGGACACACAGTAGTAAAGACCATTCGGAAGTCAGAGAGGTGGTTGTAGAGACAAAACGGGCTCCAGAAGCCCAGACAACTTCTTCTTTAAAAAAAAAAATATTCCTAAGGACATTTTTCTTTTATTACACACCAAGCAGAGTAGACTGACGAGGATCTTAACACAACTTTAAGGGAACTTGGGGGCTGGGCTTGCATTTTTCTCCATCCAGCCCTTTAGCACGAAGCCAAGCAGCATATCCTCCCTGAGACCGATGGTTATCGATAATGGGTTTTTATTCCAGTGGAGGCTACATATGCTCTAATGCGATTGGATAGGACAAAGACACTGAAATTCCTTCTGCTTTGGGATGCAGGAGATGAGGAGCTCCAAATTGACAGCACCCACAAGTCAAGAGGTTTTTCCTGCGTCCAAGGGAGTCCTCTGGACCAGCTCAGCGGCACTCTGTCCACGGCCCAGCCCCTTGCCCAGCGGGACAGGCGGGCAGTGGGAGCCGCCCCTTTACTTCCCCCCCCTCATCTTATTCACTAATTAATTTTTCTTCTCCACTTCACTAGGAAGGTTTCATAATAATCTAAGTCGGGACCCAGAAGCTTCTGATACGGCCCGGTGAAACACTGGTTTTATTTTAGTGAAAGCATCTCCATTCCCTTATGTAGTTCCTGCTGATTAGGGGAGGGGGCAGAAATGAAAGGGGGTAACGTGAGTTCTTGGACAAATGGGATGGTTTGTTTCACTCATTTTTTCCATTCATTTCTTCAACAGATACTTAACTGAGTAGCTGCTCGGTTCACAGTGCTAGGCTAGGTAGTAGAGATACAGAGGTGAATAAGTCAGTTTCTGCTTACGGTGCCAGAGAGAGAGAGTCATATAAATAGAGAAATCAGGTCACATTTGGGCTCAGGGTAAAGCTTTAAGCATCCTGGTACAGGCTGGTGCCTTCCGGCCACTGCACCTGCCCCTTGAGGACACTGGCCGACTGACCCGTCCTGGCTAGGGAGGAGTTGTTTGCATTTTCATCGCAAGGTTTGTACAGAATGCTTTCTCCGTCATGTCTTTTAGAAGAAGGAGAAGGGAAAGGAGAGGGGGAAGGAGAAAGTAGAGTAGGTCAAGGATTTCCAACAACTGACTTAAAATCAGAATTCAAGGTTTCCTAGAGAAGGTGGGTGTTTCCACAGTGCCCCCTGCTGGCAGGTTTCCCTGGAACAAGGGCCAATAAAATGGAAGGCAGGATGTACTGGGTGTATGTTCTATGCACACATTCTATGCATCATTGAATTCTCTCACAGTTCTTCAGGGAACTATTGGTATCATATCCATTTTACAGAAGAGGTTTGCTGAGGTCCAGTGACTCAAGCAAGATGCTACATCCCGTATGTGCCAGGAGTCAGGAAACAGACCAGGGCTGTCCACCTCTCATGTGGGTGCGTAACCACTCTGTTTCTTAGTCAGTCAGTCAACATGTCCCTATTCCCGTCAACACTGTGTTAGACACTTGAAATTAAGTCTTTCCCTTATGCAGCATCTTGGGTACTTTCACAGATGCTAGTAGAAAAAGGAATAGTTACAAGCTGGAGGGAGCTGGTTCAGCCAAGGACTCATTAATGCAAAGCATGAAGCAATATAAACCAACAGAAACCCTTAAAACATAGCCAGGTTTGGTACAGATGGATGAACAGAAAGATTTTACTTTGCCCAAAATATTCCGCCTGTCAAAGATACTCACGTTACTGCACAGCCCGCAGCCCCACCTCTGTGGACAACCCACATTTACTTCTAAATATGGATCTCATCAGTTGCTGTTGAAAAATCAAATATTACATAGAGTTAGAAAATAGAATCCTCTATTTTCCTCTGTTGTCTAGGGCAAGCCAATAAAGTGTTTACCTTTATCTTTATTGGTCTGATCTTAGTCAAAATTAATAAAAGACATCACAGAAAAGAAGTTTGCTTGAATGTAGAGCAAGAAGTTTCCTGATTCTCCCCCAAGGAGAGAAGAGGCTGTGATGGGCATTCCAGACACCACCACATTCCTCCCCACTGATTAACTCTGTCCTAAACCTATCAGTTTAGCCAAAGCTTTTCTCTCCGTGCATTGTTAATCCCCAGGTTGTTATAAACAGAGTCTTATGTACAACACAGTAAGTGCTTGAGGACTGGCCCTTCCTGTCAATTGTTCTTCTGCAGAATTTCAAGGCCCAGTGGGACCTCATGCCTTCATGTGGGATGAGGGTCTGCATAATGTAGCAGTTAAGTGCACAGACAGATCTGGATTGAACCCAGTCATGTTACATGTGTAGCCTATGGTTTGGAGGATATTCTTTTCCTTTTCTGACCCTTTCAGTTTCCTCTTCTGTAAAATGGGGACAATTATATTTATCTCAGGGCGTTGTTGGGAGGATTAAATGAGATAATGTATGGAAAATACCTCTTACAAGTTGTATGGGACTTAAAAATGGCTATTAAATTTCCATCTAGCTCAGAGGTGATGACTTCTTGGAGATACCTCCAGGAAACTTCTGGATCAAGCTTGTCTGTCTGTGGAAGGAAAACCCCAACTAGTAACATATTCGATTGTAGAAATTTCTTTCTCTCTAATGTAATTTGTGCAGGCTATCCAGGGCTGGTGGGGTGGCTACTTTGGCTCCTCTTTGGCAATGAAGTCTGATCTTAAGGAACCTTTCTGGAAATTTCTACCACACTTCTACAGCTCATTGGCCAGAACTGAGTCACATGGCCACACTTAGCTACAAGGAAGTCTGGGAAAGTTGTATTTTTGAGGTGAGCTGAAAATCAAGTTGCTGTTAATAAGGAAAAGGAAAAGAATGGATATTTGTTAGGCAACTAGCTTTTTCTACCTTAGTCCTATTCCAATGTGAAAGCCAATGGGGAAATTATAAGAAATTAATGTTTGAAAATATCACAATCTTTTGAGACCGCAGTGATATTTTGGTTTGTTAAAATGAAACTAAACTAGTTATTTCAAGTCAAATTTGGATATTTGGATTTAGGGAAGAACAGAAAAATTGGAACCTTTTAAGACATTCAGAGATTTTATACTTACAATAGGTACACTTTCTTGTATGCGTATTTACTTCAATGGAAAGCCTTTTAAAAATTCAAAACAAATAAAAAGTCCTTTTTGGAAAACAAACAAACAAACAAAAAAACCCTCTAACTAGCAGATGATAATGAGGAAAAGGCATCATTGAGATCTTGGCAGTTCTTGGGGGGTAGTTATGTCATGAATGAATGATGGAAATCAATATTGCGAGAAAAATAACTGTTTTTTTTGTCTACAACTCATACTATTTCCATTTTCCCAGACGTAGGTTTTTTTTTTTTTCCTACCCTTTTGGATCACATTTGTCATAGATACAACTTAAATAATTTATTTCATGGCCAGAAAACAAATAATTCAGATACTGGTATTTTATTTTGCAAAATCATATGAGGCAAGCAATTTTTATAATGCATATTATGGCAATAGAATAATAATGCATATAATAACAGTAATAATGCATATTCTTCAGCTCCAGTAATGTTACAGTTTTCTCTGGAAATAATCTCTCCCATTAGTTCCTCAAACGCCCAGATTGTAGTATTATCCTAGGATAGAGTTTCAAAAGAATTTCCTATTTTTAATAATATCTTCCCTTTTCCTTCAAAGAGAATTTCCTGTTTTGGAGAAGAAAGAAAAGCTCTGGAGAGTGAGGCGAAATGTAAACAGTCAGATCAGATAAGCTTCATGTACATTATAGGCCTTTATTTTGTTTTATGAACAATTTCTGTGAAAGAAACAGGCCCTGAAATACGACCTGGTTATGAATTGTAGTTAGAAGCAGGTTGCTAGGAGACTTCTGATTGGCTTGGGATGATGTCATAGCCACAGCCAGGATGCCCATAATACCTAGTTAATAAATTGCATCTAACGATTCTCCTAATTTTTATGTATACATTTCATTTTGTAACTGCAATAAAACACTCCGAGCAATGCATTTCTGGGTAATTACTGCACTTTTTGAGCCCCTTGGGATCAGAGGTGTACTACATATGAATTAGGAAAGCACTGCTAGTCATAAAGAATTTCTCCTGTTGATAAATCTCTATTGAGATTAGTGATTCGGATGAACAAGATGTAGGTTGGATCTGAAATCATTTGTGGTTTTTTTAGAGACCCACGAGGAAAAGAGAGAAAGGGTACACTTTTAAGAATGCTCCTAAATTACCCCAGGACCTCAGGGCACAGGAAAAGGAGTGGATAATTGAAAGCATGAAACTTCTTCAAGGATCCATGTCCTCCCTTTATGGACAGAAATCAAAGATTGTGACCTCCAAGTGAGATGAGCTCAATCCTCAATGGACTGTAGAAGCTCATCTTCTCCCAACCAATTCAAAATGCCTGGATTCTGAGATAAGGTGAATCAAAATTCCTTTGGCATTCTCTATGCCTTTCCAACCCAATCCAGAGAAAGTCAAACTCAGCATTACTATTTTCTGTGTGTGTGAAAAACAAAACGCTCCTTACTGTTAACTCCTTGAACTCACCAAGACAATCTCCTAAACTCTTGTTGTCTCAACTCTTGTAATGGCCACCCCCACCCCCATTCCCTTCCCTTCACTTATTTGTTGGACGTATCTATGTGTTAAGTTGTTCAAGAAGAAGCATTTAACATCTAAAGCCCATTTCACTTCTTTCATTTTCTTCAAAAAAATCTTAAAACATCATTTGTTTTTTCTTCATTAGAAAGAGGAAATGGTGTTTTATCAAAGGTAAATAGTCTTGAATACTGATGGGTTGGAGTTCTGTTCACCACTCAAAGCCCGTGAAGTTTGATTAGGTACTAAACTTGGCACAGAGAATCCTTCATTTATCCCGCCAGCCAAGTCACGCCACTGGTCTCAACTTTTGGAAAGTTAATTACCTACATGTTGCTCCTGAAGCCTGTGGCAGCTGATTTATCTGATTATGGCTTAAGCAAATAATAATCAACTCTTCATCAAATTCAGTCAAAAGTAACCCAGACTCGAAAACTACCAACTGCCATTTTAAAACTGGATTTGAAGAAGAGTGTGTTAAATATCTGTGAGATGAAGTCTATGGTTAGAAGAAGTAAGAACAGGGGCGCCTGGGTGGCTCAGTTGGTTAAGCGACTGCCTTCGGCTCAGGTCATGATCCTGGAGTCCCGGGATCGAGTCCCGCATCGGGCTCCCTGCTCGGCAGGGAGTCTGCTTCTCCCTCTAACCCTCCTCCCTCTCACTCTCTCTGTCTCAAATAAATAAATAAAAAATCTTTAAAAAAAAAAAAAGAAGAGGAAGTAAGAACATATTTCATAGTAGATATAAATATGTGTGTTGATTAAACCATTAAGTCACTGAACACTGCTTCTTTGGGGAACTAAGCTAAAATTCACCTCTGTCCATAGTTTTACCAACTAATATTTCAATGTCTAGGTCACCATAACAGAGATGCTATAGACTACATGGTCTCCAAAATTATAAGCACCTAACTTACAAAGGCACCAATGTACTCCTTTCTGGTTACACCTTGCATTCATCAATCATTTGAAACTGACTGGTGCTTTTCCTCACACCTGAAAGCAGCATAGCAACTACACTGTCCTGGGTCAATCCTGCCACCTGGTGACTGGGGTGAGGAATTGTTTTTTACATCATCTTCCATTCTAGCTCCTTTTAATTACGCTCCCCTCTACCTTCCCAGGCAGGGACGTTGTATTCATATGCTCCTTTGCCTTCATAGTTCCATTAATTCCAACTTCACAGCATCTTTTTTTTTTTAAACACATGCACACTTCCCCCGCCCCTCCATTTCTTCATCTCTGCTGCTTTTCACTTCCTTTTTCCTCACTTTTTCTATTTTTCAGTCAGTGACTCCACATATAGCTTATAAGGCAAGAACACTTTATTTATTCAACCAATGTTGAGCAGAGCTGTGAACAAGACAAAACGGTCCTTTTCCTCATGGAGCTAATATTCTGGTGGGGGAAACAAACAGAAATTATATAAATATAATATAGGGGTACCTGGGTGGCTCAGTCGGTTGAGCATCTGACTCTTGGTTTCGGCTCAGGTCGTGATCTCAGGGTCATGAGATTGAGCCCGGCCTCGGGCTCCGTGCTCATCGGGGAGTCTGCTTGAGTTTCTTTCTATCCCTCTCCCTCTGCCCCTTCCCCTTCTTGTGCTCCCCCCACAAATAAATAAGTAAATAAATCTTTAAAAATATATATAATATAATTCTAGGGAGTGATAAATGCTGTGAAGAAAAATAGGGCAGAGTACGGGGACGGAAGATGATGAGAAGTCACAGTGAAATATCCTTTCACACCCATCGGGCTGCCCAAAATGCCTGGCGGTGGTGTATGTCAACCTCAGTGTAGGGGCAGAAATTCTTACCCACCGGCAATAGGCGTGTGAATTGCTGCAACCACTTTGGTTGATCATGCACAGGGCCCCTGATGCTACCGATTTGATCCTGGAGAAAGTCTTTCCAAGGCCAGGACATGTACAAAGACATTCATAGGATCATTGTTACAATGATAAAGATCTGGAAAAATCCAAATGCTCACCCACAGCAGAGTGAATAAAGTGTGGTATCGTCTGATAATAGAATAATATTCATAATGAAAATCAATAAACTGCTACTACACACATCAATATCAATGATTTTCAAAGATATATTGAATGAAATCACAACTATAGAATGATTCTCTTTGTGTAAAGTTCAAAAATAGGCAAAATCAAACAATGAAATGTTCAAGAATACATATATAGCTGTAATAAAGGGAAAAAAGCTATAAAGAAAGCATGGTCATTATTAACATGAAATTCATCAGTATGGCTAAATCTGAGGAAGAAAGAGGGGAAGAAAACTGGTTAGAGACCAACCAGGGCTGCCAAGGTGCAGTAATGTCTTACCCATCAGCTGGATTTCAGATGCACTGGATTCATTCCATTTTGATTTTGTAATTATTATTCAAAGCATATATGCATTGTGGACACACTCTTGCATATGAGTATGATACATTTCACAGAAAAAGAGTTTCTTAAAGAGTGAAAAAAGAGTTCTAACAAGAGATATAGGGAAAGGCCTCCTGAGAGGTAATACTGAGCAGAGACCTGAGTGATATGGAGAGACATATCTAAAGAAGGCCTGAGGAGAGGGGCGCCTGGGTGGCTCAGATGGTTAAGCAACTGCCTTTGGCCCAAGTCATAATCCCAGGGTCCTAGGATGGAGCCCTGCATTGGGCTCCCTGCTCAGCATGGAGACTGCTTCTCCCTCTCCCTGCCTCCTCCCCCCACTCATGCTCTCTCTTGCTATCTCTCACTCATTCTCAAATAAATAATAAAATCTTAAAAAACAAAAACAAAAACAAAAACAAGGCCTGAGCAGAGAGTCTCCCGAGGAACAGGGAAAAAAGCAAATGTAAAGACCCCAAAGCAAATGACTTTGGTGGTTTCCAGAACCAAGAGGAAAGTCTGTAAGACTTGAGAGGGAGGGAGAGAAGGATATGCAATTTATACAAAAGGAAAGGGGCAAATCAAGTGGAATCTTACAGATTAGAGTTCAAGTGACATGCCTGCCCAAAGAAAAGGAAAGTAATATTGGTAAGAGAAATTAGGAATATGAAGAAACTCTTGTGTAATATTCACAGAAATTCTATGTGCTATGCCTTAGCATGAAAGATAATATATGTGTGTGTGTGTGTGTGCGGTAGGCACACATGCACATATGCACGTGGAATAGTATCAACGGCACCCCAGCACACAATAATAGATGGACATTTGTAATAACAAGAAATAGTCCTCTGCGGGGCGCCTGGGTGGCTCAGCCGTTAAGCGTCTGCCTTCGGCTCAGGTCATGATCCCAGGGTCCTGGGATC
>NC_058418.1:27904776-27961230 GCF_002201575.2 Neomonachus schauinslandi | reverse complement strand
TAAGCGTCTGCCTTCGGCTCAGGTCATGATCCCAGGGTCCTGGGATCGAGCCCCGCATCGGGCTCCCTGCTCAGTGAGGAGTCTGCTTCTCCCTCTCCCACTCCCCCTGCTTGTGTTCCTGCTCTCGCTGTATCTCTCTCTGTCAGATAAATAAATAAAATCTTTAAAAAAAAAAAAATAGTCCTCTACCCCTCCCCCATTTCACCCACCATTCCACTTCTCAAAGAGCAACTTTTTTTTTTTTTTAAAGGTTTTTTATTTATTCATTCGAGACACAGAGATAGGGAGGGAGAATATGAGCAGGGGGAGAAGCAGAGGGAGGGGGAGAAGCAGGCACGCCGCCGAGCAGGAAGCCCGATGCAGGGCTCGATCCCCAGGATCATGACCCGAGCCGAAGGCAGACGCGCAACCAACTGAGCCACCCAGGCGCCCCCAAAGAGCAACTTTTAATATTTCTGTATTAGTACTCTTTTCACCTCTACAACGGAAGACTATGCTATAAGCACTCTTTCTTGGTGAGTCAACTCTGGGTATTATCCACCAACTGAGTCTTCGCCATAGAAATGCAAATTTAGCTCATGTGCAGCACCTCTTAGCCTCTTTTTTTACCCTGAATTTGCAAGTCTGCAATATCAAATAATATACTTAAATCTGTATCCCTTTTGCCAGCAACTTTGGACAATTGCTCTCAAATCTCTGAGTTATACTATTAGGATATTTTGTTAGTCATGGTTAATCTTTCAAGATTTGGCTATGGCTAGGGGTGCCTGGGTGGCTCAGTCGTTAAGCGTCTGCCTTCGGCTCAGGCCCTGGTCCCAGGGTCCTGGGATCGAGCCCCGCATCGGGCTCCCTGCTCCGCGGGAAGCCTGCTTCTCCCTCTCCCCCCTGCTTGTGTTCCCTCTCTTGCTGTCTCTCTCTCTCTCTCAAATAAATAAATAAAATCTTTAAAAAAAATTAATAAAATAAAAATATTATTATTTTATCACTTCATTGAAATGATTGTTCGGCTAGATATAAAATTTTCTCTGAACTTTGAATATATTGCTCCATTGTCCTCTCATATCTGCAGTCAGTTACAAAACGTTAGATGCCATCAAACTTGGATTCTTTGTGGGTAATCTAGTATTTTTTTTTCTATATATACAGAAGCTTTTAGGATTTTTATTTTATTTTTAGGATCTTTTATTTTAGTACCCCTATTGATCTAAAATTTCACAACGATGTTTGTGAGTGTGAGTCTTTTTTCACTGGCTGGGCCTTTGTTGAGGATTTGTCTCTGTCTTTAGCTCTATATAATTTTTTGATGATTTTCTCCCCCCTAGTTTCCTTTGATTGAAATACTATCTCCACTTTGTCTCTTTCTCTCATGTTTTCTGTGTTAAAATCTCTCAGCTACTGATGGCCTTCTTTCTATTCTCTTTGTTATAATATTTTCTTGGTTGATTATTTTACTGTCATTTTATGAAATATTGGGAGAAAGAAGAAATAAACGTGTTCATTATGTCTTCTTGAGTTTGAAGTTAAGATCTTACAAAATGTATTTTATATTCAATAATCTTACATTTAGTCAAGCTGAGAAAGATCTATGACATTGCTCAATCCACATTTTTTTCAAGAAGGAAAATTGAGCCCTAGATAAGAGAGCCACATTTTGGGTGACATCGTTTTAATGGTATGTTTGATTTAAAATATTCTAAAAGTATTATTTTCTACTATGGTTCATGGCAGATAATCTTTTCCAGCTATGAAGTAATTTGGTTAAGGAGGTCTCATGTGTGAACTTCAAATTTCTAACACTGATATGTGAGGCAAATGTTTTCAAAGGCCACTCCTAAATTAACTTATGCGTGAAACTTTAAAATAAAACCTGTTTTTTAGGGACACTTGGTGGCTCAGTCGGTTGGGCAATCGACTCTTGGTTTCAGCTCAGGTCATGATCTCAGGGTCCTAGGATCAAGCCCTGCACAGGGCTCTGTGTTCAGCTCAAAGTCTGCTTGTCCCTCTCCTTCCCCTCTGCTCCTCCCCACACTCACACCCTCTCTCTCCCAAATAAATAAATAAAATCTTAAAAAAATATATAACCTGTTTTTTAAAATTGAGATTACCTGTAGAGGAGTAGACAATTCGGGAATAGATAATGTGATTAAAAAAAAAAGTACATTAATTTTGGAGATAGAAGTATAAAATTAAGTTTTTTTAAAAAGCAGATCTTATAGAATGCTAACTTTATATCCATGGTTTAAAATTTCCTTCCAGAGACCAGACTGCATCTCTTATCCTCAGTGTATTAGTTGCTGGATTACAACAGCCTAGCTGCTGCTATGCACTTTTTTTTTTCTTGATATCCTGCTTCTTTTCTCTTAAGACACAAACTCACACACACACCCAGAGCCAATTAAAGGAAGCTTCCCAGAGTGCCAATCAATAAGAGCAGATGAAACATCACTGAAAATGTCAGGAGATGGAGAAAACTGTGTTTACCTAGAGTCTCATGTAGAAAACTGTATGATCAAGAGAAAAATGTTGGAAAGCCCCTTACAAGAAATGGGGTGGGATGGACCGTGGTGGGGCAGGCTAGAGCAACTAGAGCATTCCAAAGAGACAGGATCCTGTTAACTGAAGGGCTTTGGTGTTTTTAGGCACATATTCTGATTACCTCATATTCATACCATCGGTAAATGAGGGATCCCTTGCTCTCACAACACTCAATGCCGGACAGATGAGATTGACAGTATTTTGTTAGTTGTATATACTCACAGCCTGGGGAAGGAACACATCACATGCCATGGAGGGCCACACAGGCGTGTACTGAGAAGTAGAATGAAGCATCAGAGGCTATGGGAGACAAGATTTGTGGTAACAAGGGGTTGAAGTGTCCCTTGGTTCCTGCAGGAGGATATGATCAGCCTGTTTGAGTAATTTCACAGGCTAGCAGGGAAATGAAACCCCGTAGGCTGAGGACCAGGTGGAGTGCAGCTGGTCTGATGGATAGAACAATCAGCATGGTAGGGTCCTTTCTCATTGGGCCGGATGCATACCTGGTGAGAGCAGGGGAACTTAGACCTTTGGGGCCCAGTGAAAATCAAAGATACCAAGGCAGGAATTGAAATTTTGGGTGTCCCACTACAGTGAGGTATACAAGTTGGGGCCAGAGCTTGGGACAATAGGAGAGATTGATTACAACCACAAGGGTCCTGATGTCCAACCTCTTCACTCATTCCTGAGCCCCTCCTTAAAATAGTGTTCAACGTATTGTTATGGACTGAACTATGTCCCCCCAAATTCATACGTTGAAGGCCCTAATGGCCAATGTCACTGTGTTTGGAGACAGGGAATTTAGAGAGGTAATCTAGGTTAGATGACGTCATAAAGGTGGGGCCCTGCTCCGATAGGACTGGCATCCTCGTAAGAAGAGACGCCAGATCCCTCCCTCCCTCTGCCTGTCTGTGCACATTCATAAAGGAAGGCCATGCGAGGACACAGTGAGGAGGCTACCTTCTACAAGCCAGGGAGTGAGGTCTCACCGGAAACCAACCCTGATGGCACCTTGATCTTGGACTTCCATCCTCCAGAATTGTGTGAAAATAAATTTCTGTTGGTTAAGCCAACCAGCCTGTGGAGTTTTGTTACAGCAGCCTGAGCTGACTGATACACATATAAAACAAAAATTGATTCAACGAGAGAGAAATTCTGAGCTGCTGAGGGCACTCCTGTCTCAGTCTGTCCTATATACAGACTCTTAACACTTGCCTTCAATCTCCAATTCCCTCACCACCATTCAAGAGCACAGACATTAAAGTTAAACGCTAGAGTGCTTTTTAGAAAACTGGAAAATAACAGCAATAAAAATGCCCACCTTCAGGTCCTCACCTCCAGTGTACTAAACCACTCCCTCTCATAGTCTGGCCTTGGAGGATCCAGGCTCCTTCCCTCAGCCTCAGTTTCCCTGATGGTAAAGTAAGAGAACAGTATTAATAGATAGTCCCTAAATTCCGTTTCAGCTGTAACATTCCATGGCTCTACAATAATTGTTTTGCTCCCATAGGTCTTACATAATTCCATTTGCTAATAGTCTAATTTATAATTTTGAATAATATAGCAATAGCAATTAGCACAAATTTAAGTTCATGGAGGCAGCTTCTCTATGAAGCACCCCTCTGGCTATAATTTCCATATGCACATTTGCGCAATTGCTTCTCTCTGTAATACTGATTTTAACAACCTTATTTAGCAGATCATGCTTTTGAAATGCCAGGAGAGAACTAAATAAAGTCAAGGGTCAAAAGCATGACATGCTTCTGTATAAAATTAAAAGTTAATTACTAGCTGCATCTAGGGGCCAGGACTATTTTAATTTTGGAGTCATTAGCCTGACTATTTAGAATCTATGTTTTAACTATAGCATTAGAGAGTCAGCTGACTCACCTTTGCTGCAGAGAGAGAGTCAGCCGTCCCCAAGCAGAAACTCTATATGCCACGGCTTCGCTGACCTTTCTCCTTAACTGCTTGCTGCTCATATTGAAATCATGATCACTGACTTGTTTGTTAAAGTCATCATAAAATTTAATGTGTTTTTTTAAATGCCCTCTAGCAAAATGCATTTGGGAGGAAGTATATAGGAACAAGGTTTCCTTCGTCACATTAAAGGGCCTGACATTTGGCAACACATATTTATTTTGGGCAGTAATTTAGGATCATATTGGAAAACCCAGTAGTCTGGGTGGCATGAGGGGCAGCCGTGAGGTACCCTGTGAAACTCCTGGGAAATAAGGAAAGGGGGTTACTCTCTAGGAGGCCAAGTTAAAGAAATAATAATAAACAGTTGAATATGATGATAGAGGAGGAAAATCACCTTAGAGAAGCAGGATGCCTCTCGGGCAAGATTTGACTATATAATTCCTGACTAAATGTTTCCTGAAGTGGGTTTGTGGATCACTAATTCTGTAACTAGCATCTCTGTTTAGCTAGAAAAAACAAAACAAAAGATTTCTGCAATCAAATAGATTAGAGATAGTGCTTTAGAAATAATTTAAATGATTGTAAAAATGTTTCAGCCAAGCAGGACTTTTCAGAACCTACGGCACACTAATAGGATTGCAAGAGGAAACACGAGTATGCTCCGTTTCCCCACACGTAAATTTGCTCATGGACCACTTTTTTTGTGAGTTCCTTGCAGGACTAATACTTTGAAAGAAAGCAAACAGAAAAACAGACCAACACAGACCTTTGGGTAACGCTCTATTAATATGACTAAAGAAAGACTCTGTCAATCAAAATGAAGGAAATCACCAAGGGAGCAGGAGAATCCATTACTGCTGTGCCCTTGAAACCACTGGGCAGCGGAGCAGGTGGCCAGGCTCCAATGCCTGAGTGACCAGCTGCTCCCTCCCCCAATGGTGAGATGGAGGGGCTAAGTCCTGCAACCTGAATGGGGAACAGGTTACCATGACTCCAAGTTCCCACCTGCCTTATTTATCAGAAAGCCCCATCTTATCCTGGCCTCTCCTCCCTCCCTCAATATTCCTAAGAATCACTGCTGAGTTAATTCTTTGGTCTCATCTTAACCCTCACCAACTGTTTTCTGGACTCACAGTGCCCTGGCATTGGCTTGGAGGGTCTCTTCTTCTCACCAGTCACACATGGGCTTGGTGTAAACCCAGAAATCTTAGAACCTCTTAAACAAACTCCTCTGGACAGAATAATGTAACTGCACTTGTAGTTGAGAAAGAAGGATCCCTTTTGAGGGTCAGTGTCACCCGAGGAAAACCAGGAACATCAAAAATAGATTTCCCCTTCGAGGGAGGGACTCCTATAGATCAAACTCACACAGGCTGATGAATGAATGCCAGGCTGATGCTTATTAATTCATAGTGAGAAAGGTAACTACTGAGCAACTTAGACACCCATGGGCGGGGGGGCTTCTTAGCATATCCCCTCCCTGTGGAAAATCTACACTGGAAACAAAGTCAGATGAGACTTCATTAGATGTTGGTGAAGCCCGAGTCACATGAGTGAGTTGTCTTCACCTGCAGAAAGGGTCATGGATAAGACTGAAGACCATAGATATTTTGCCCAAGGGTAAGGAGAGAAGAACTTCTGGGCATTGACAAGTGAATATTTTTCTAGAGAAAAGAAGGCATTCTACAAGAGGGAACCACATGAGCAAAATCAGGAAGCATGAAAATAGTCAGTGTGACAAGAGTGAAGCTTCCGTGGAGACTGGGCCGAGGCGGAGAGGGCTTCCCTCTTTCTCTTCTGCCATTTTCAGCCTTGTCCACAGATACCTGTGGACCTTCTTCGGAGCAGTATCCAGCCTTCTCTGACCCATGATTCTCTTAAAAGATTGTAGAGTTTGCCAAGGTTTGATGCCAGATATCAAAACCCCTATTTGCCCAAGAAAACCTTTTGGTTCTTAGACCTACCGTATGCCCAACATTATCCTCATTTCTACTTTGAAAAGTAGAAATGCATCATGGGAGTTGAAGACAACACAGACTCTGAAACACTCAGCCATGACATGCTATGGAATATCATCACTCAGAGAAGGGAGCCCAATCTCAACTTCTAAATGAGTTAATGGAGGCTGTGGGGTAGTCAGACTTTCTCCTATCAAAGGATAGTTATCAAACATCATTCACAGTGAGAATAATCATTGCTTTTGTTCAAAATTTTTCCCTAGGAGGCTTTTATCATATCACTTAGGTTTTTTAACTCCATTTTTTCTCACAACCTAATCTCATGTTTGTGCAGCCGCATGATCAAAATCACATACAACAGAAAGGACTATCCAGAGTTCTACAGTCATGGAGACAGGCTTTGAGAGCCCATCTGAGTACTGACCGCCTCTCCCAAGAATGACAAACCAGAAGGGACACTGAGTCATGGACTCTAAGTAGCATGGTTTGAATGAGTGAAGGAATGAACGTTCAGACAGAGAAATGGAAGCATGTCTTCTAGAACTTTCAGGAACACAGGTGAAACAATCATGGAGTTATATAAAAAACTGCACGTTCAGCCGATTTTAATGCATACCTTAAGAAGTTTAAGTTCCAAAAAATGTGCCTAATTGTGCCATCCTCCTTGTGGACACAATATGGAAGCCGAGCTAACTCCGTCCACTAATAAGGTGGATGTTGTGATTGATTGTCTCCTTGTCCAGGCTCCTGGAGGCGGCAGCTCTTTCACAGTACTATGGAAGTAACGAAGTTATGGACTGTTCCATCTGTTACCCCTATCAGCTCCAATACCCCAGCCCCAACAATGGGAATTGCTTGTGGGGTATGCTGAAGAGCTGTATAATCAAAAATCAATGATCCAAACGGAGGTCTGTTGTTCTACAGCTGAGCTGGTGTAATATTACAATGCCAATCCTAATGGAGTTACATAGAATCCATCAAAATATCAGGATGCAGGGGTCAATGAGGACCGCAATGCCTCACTTCCTGGCAATTACCACTTATTACTGGGGCAACGCTTTCCCCCTGCTATTCAACTTACTTCAATAAATGATATTAGGCAACCCTGCAGGGGCAGTCAATAGAGCATTGTTTTATTGTCCCAGCTTCATAGTCAGATCAATACCTCAGTCTTCTGAGACGTAGGTGAGAACCCCTGAATATGGCACTAATGAAATCATGTTTTTTTAATGATTTTGAAATTATATATTTCATTCCCACTTCATCTTTAATGCCAGCAAGGCGGTTAATGGGGGGGGCAGGGGTCTGTCCTCTAAACTTTTGTGATACTTATACTGAAAGGGAACAGAAATCTGTTCCCTAAAAGGAGAAAAAAAAAGTTTCATGAAAAACTCACTTTCTTAGGATTCTTCCTCAGTTTCTCCCAACCACTCTGCTTATCACTTTGGGTTAATTGTGTGGAGTCCTCCCCCACCCCCTTTGGTTTTAAAGAAGGAAATATGAATGACTATCTGTGATTTCATAATCTCATGAGAGGGCCAGAGAAGAATGCGTAGAAGTGGTAGGAATGACTCCACCATTAATTCTCTTCCTTTTGTTGGGCCTTTCTTTCCTTATAATTCCAAAGGGGATTGGATTTGAATGGCATTTATAAACTGGTGGCTTGTGAACGACACAACCCACAAATATATTGTGTGTGTCCAGAAGCCTTTATTATTATTATTATTATTATTTATTACTTTAAAGCTTTTAGATAGGGTATGCACTTTCTGTATTCTCATAGTCCTTACCAATCCCCATCGTATCACACAGGGCCTCCTGCCACATTTGGATTTCATACCTACCTCCTATGGCTTATTTGAGTATTCACCTGTAGAAAAGGTGGTTATAGTAAGCAATTTATAATATGAATAATATCATAACTGTCCTTCAATGAATTCTTGCTCTGAATCAGGCATAGTACAATTTTGCACACATCACCATCAAGTAATTTCACACTTGCGACGGCTTTGTGGAGTGATATGGTTATTTTTCTTTAATTTCCAGATGGGGAGACAAGGACTCAGAGAGTTGATATGACTCTCAGTGTGGTGACCCCTCCCCACAGCTAGCAGGTGGTAGAGTCAGAGTTCAAACTCAAGTCCAGTGAACTCCAGGATCTCTGTTCCTGACCATGGGGCATGTTTTCTTTCAGCTCTAACTTACTTCTACATCCTACCCCATGGGACCAGATACAGTGGCCCTGTTACTTTTGATGGATTAAATAAATAGATATCCACCTAACTAAGGGTCAAGAGTGCTGTAATAGAAATCCCAATTAACTCGGGGTCAGAAGTCTTACATTCTGACTCCTGTCTGGCCCTGCCTGTGCCTGGGAGCAGCTCTCTTAACCTACCATCATTTCTGTTTCTTCATCTGCAAAAGGAGAGCCATGCCCCCTACCCTCTAGGGCTGTCATATGGATTGAATGGAAAAGCACTAGTAGGCGTTCAGCCTATAAGCCCTGATGGGGTTAGGGTTGCAGGCCAGCTTCAGATTACTTTGAGTTTTGATCTTGTTCAACATTAAGACATTGCTGATGCTTTTACTATACTTTTTTTTAAAGATTTATTTAGGGACGCCTGGGTGGCTCAGTCAGTTAAGCCTCTGTCTTCGGCTCAGGTCATGATCCTAGGGTCCTGGGATGGAGTCCCACATCCGGCTCCTTGCTCAGCAGGGAGTCTGCTTCTCCCTCTGCCTGCCTCTGTCTCTCTCTGTCTGACAAATAAATAAAATCCAAATAAATAAATAAATAATAAATAAAGATTTATTTATTTGAGAGGCAGAGAGAAAGAGAATGTGAGCAAGGGAGGGGCAGAGGAAGAGGGAGAGAGAGAATCCTCAAGCAGACTCCCCACTGAGTATGGAGCTCAACTGATGCCAGGCTCCATCCCAGGACCCCGAGATCATGACCGCAGCCAAAATCAAGAGTCTGCTCCTTAACCAACTGAGCCACCCAGGTGCCCCATACTGTACTTTAAAAAAAATTTTTTTTTGTTCAGATTTGCCCTGGAATCACCCTCAGGATGATGCAGCCTTCCTATCTGCATAACTGGTACCATTTCAATGAATGTGACCAAAATTTCATCTTTAGATGGACACTTAAGTGTTAATGATTTACTGGGAAAGGCTGCATGAGATTCAATGAACGGGTGGAGGGGTAATTCTCAGCAGCTTCTGAGTGAGTTTCTCTTGGGTCTGAGGAAAAGCTTACTGGGGTTGTGTCTGCTTCTTCCTTTCTCTTTATCAAGGTACTTAATGCCTATGCGTGTGACCGCCCAGACTGTGGAGCAGATACCTTTTCATGAGCAAGAATGTGGAGCCTTCGCCCCACTCTCTCTGGTTCTACACAAAGCAATTTTATTCCTAGGAAAGCAGTCAGTAAGAACATGGGATTTCCTGACAACAAACCAGCTCGGAGCTAACACTCAGCAGCCATGTGATTTTGGGTTCTCTCTGCAATGTCCCTGTCTCAGGTTCCTTACCTGTGAGATGGGGCAATAAAGAACACTGTAGTCAGGACTGAGTGTGAAGAGCTCACCACAACTTCTGACTTAGTACATTATTGCTCAACATACGTTTGCTGTTATGTTACTTTTATAATGCATTTATTGATTAGGTAAATAAATTAAAAACTGCAGTTTTTTTTTTTTTTTTTTTGGCCAACTACTTCCTGAGAAAATACTCGTCCTTGTGTGCTGTTCTACATTCAGGTCATTGCACTCTGGTCTCTGCCTCCTATACCCCCTAGAAATGGTCCTCAGAGCGCACCAGGGCTTTTCTAAACATGACATGCAGGGGCCCCCTCTCAGCCCCGACCGAATCCTTCCAGACCCCCAGCGATGTATCTCTGCTCCGATGTCCCATTTTCCTTGCGCTGTTGTATCTCCCTTCTGACAGGTATGGCCCCTAATACTATATTGAAATGTTATTAATTCTTTGGAAATGTTCATTTGGCTGATGTTCATCCAGTAGAATCCAAGTGGCTAATGGTTGGGAGTATTCTTTAACCCTGTGTACCTCTAATGCAGGGCTTCTCAATCTTTGCACCATTATCATGTTGGCCCAGATAATTCTTTGTTGGGGCAAGGACTGTCCTGTGCATTGTGGGACGCTTCACAACATCCCTGACCTCTACCTACTAGATGCCATTAGCATCCCCTCTCGTGACCATCAAAACTGTTCCAGACATGGCTAGAGGTCCCCCTGGGGGACACAAAACTCATCCTCAGCTGAGAACTCTAGTGAGACTCTTCGCCCAGACGGAAATGAAAACTTTCCCTTAGCTGACAGCACCTCGGGAAAATGTTCTACCAATTTCTTTAGGGAGAACTTGCTTTTTCGGTGTTTTGTAAAATTTTATCTTATATTTTAAAAAATGAATTGGGTGTCAAGGTAGGTTTCGAGTCTTTGTTTTAAATTTGGAATGTAGAGAGGGGTTTGGTGATGAAATTGACCTTTATAATGGCAGAGTCCGTAAATATGCCCCACACAATATATTGACGATAGATCCTGGAAAGAATCATCTACACAGCTAGCAAAGCTACAAGTATGCCAGCCTCCTGGACCCCGGGACCAGAGGACGCCTGTCTGGGGACGCCTGGTGCCGAGAACCTCACAAAGAGCCCATGCCTCTCGACTCCCGTATCTCTTCCCACCGATCGAGAACGTGTGATCGTGGAACTCAGGAAGGCACAGAATGAGAAATCACAGGCCTCTTCACTCCTGCCCCCGCACATCCCACATCAGACAGGCTTTCATGAGCAAAATGAATTTTCTCCCTGGGCGGAGGCACCCAGAAAGAGGAAGGACATATGTGAAAATCATCCTGCTTTCCCCTGTGGCGTATCATCTCCTGACTGGGCGAGGTTTCCAGATGTAAATACAAACTCATTATCTAATGCGAGGCTGAATAAGCGGCCAGATACACAGATATAAATTACCCCTTTTACCTTCTCTGAGGGTGTTGAGAGGCAAACAGATTGCCCTCTTCTGTTCTCATTTTAAATGGGTCAGAGCATCGGTGGAACTAGATAATTCACTCCAATCCACTAGATGTAAGCACCTCATAAATTTCATAATCAGTACTAGCATTTTCCTTTTCATAAGCAGTATGTCTTCAGCAGCGTTAATTACATGACTGGTAATGGTCTCCTATTTTGAATCCCTGTTTTGGATGAAATATGGTCCGGCCCCAGGCAGGCCCCCCCCAAGGCAGGGCCCTCTGCAGCCAGACATCAAAGGGTTTCCTGAAGCCCAGGAAGCAAATATAAGGAGAAAGTCTAAATGGGGGGTCGCCTGGATGGCTCAGATGGATAAGCGTCTGCCTTCGGCTCAGGTCACGATCCCAGGAACCCGGGATCACTCCCTGCTCACTGGGGAGCCTGCTTCTCCCTCTGCCTCTCTCTCTCTCTCTCTCTCTCTCTCTCTGTCTCTTATGAATAAATAAATAAAATCTTAAGGAAAAAAAAGTCTAAATGGGGGAAGAGCTGTGTGTGACGTGTTACTTTGGACTTTTAAAACTACACCGGGAAAAAAAATACACCTATTGAGGGCCTTTAGAACCCTTTTATTGGTTTAGATCCCACACAGTCCTCTAAGTCTTACCTTAAATGACACTTCCTCTGATTGGCCTTTTCTGACTTCCTCTCCAGTACCTTCTGCCTATACACGCCTTTGGCAATGTTCTTGGTTCTCCCACGGGCTCCTATAGGATCTCATCATTTTCCCTCATGACTTATCAGGATGCGCCATAATTACTGTTTTATTGCCCATCTTCCCCACATCGGCCTTGCTTCTATGCATGTGGCACAGAGATGACACTCAAGAACAATTTGTGGTATGTTCATGAATGACCAGCCGAGGCAAAATTACAGTGGACTTTGTCCTGTCGACCCATCCACCTCCCCAGCAATGACAAAGTAGGCAGAATGACTTCTGTGGTCCCGAACAAATCCTGGGTACACATCCTTCCATTCAAGACCTGAGTGGTTCACTCTAACTTCTCTGCTTCGATTTCTACAGCTCTAACATAGGGAGGATGAGATCTAATGCTCGAGGTTGTCATGACAGGCGGGGAAGAAACAAGGAGGCCAGGGGGAATTAATTGGCAAAGGGGGGGCCGGAAATGAGCAGTTAGTGGGATATCCTCAGCCAGGGCTGGAGAGGAAGGAACCAGCTTCACGATCAGCCAGCGTGGTGACTTTGGGAGACCGCTTCATCTCCCTGTGTCTGTAAAATGGCAGTGAGATTATCTCCCTCACAGGGCTATCCTGAAATTTGGGTGTGAAAACGTTTTGGGGGAAAAAAAATGCAAGTGGATATTAGTTGGCACAAGGTTTACACTCGTTGAAATGACAGAGCCCAGGAAGACTAATGGCTTTCCTCAATGTGGATCAGTGTCTGAACCAGAAAGAGAATCCAGAAGAAGCTAGGGAGAAGGGAGCTAGAAATGGAACCCGAGCTATCTGCCCTAAGAGAGACGTCCACGCTGACTTCTTTTGCGAGGATCCTCACTGGAAACATCTCAGGAATGTGGGGTGCTGTGTGGCCTCTCCTAGAATAAGGCCCTTATTTGATTAAACCCCAGGGATGTGGAAACTAGTTCTCCCATCCCTTTTCCCAACTGCAAGCCGTTCTAGTTCTAACACTCTGCAGGATACCTGACACATCCTGATGAAACACATATTTTAAAAAGTCAGCAATGAAATTTATTGGCTCTGAGACAGGGAGTCAAGGTAAGGTCCAGCATAACTGAATCCGGGTACGGAACGGGGTCCACCTCAGTGAAATGCATCTTGGCGCTGCTCTTCTGTGAGGTGGCTTCGTTGGTGGTGGTCTCTTCACACCAAGAGGCCAGTGGCCCCCTCCTCCAGAGCCCGAGCCCCAGTCTGCATGAGGCTTAGACTGACCCAGCTTGGGTCACGTGCCTGCCCTGAATTGTCGGCCAGCATGCCGAGTTCCTCACATAACCCTGGACAGAAAAGGTGGTGTCGGCCCCACCTTAGCACATGGCCCCTGGTAAGAAGTAGGAGATGAAGAGTGTTCCCTAAAGAAATTCTAGAAAGGCAAAACTCCTAGATCCACTCCTCAGAGACTTTGGAAGTTGATCACACATATTATTGTGCACCCTCATGACCAACTAGGACCCTCAGATCTAGCTCAAGGACACTCCCTAAATCTGCATTTTGCTAGTCAGGGATTTTCCCACTAGTGCTTTTTCATGCCAAGAAACCACCCTTTCTGGACCCTCTTCCTTCCCCGTGTTCATCCAGGCAGCTCACTGGGCTTTGCACTCCGCTAGGGGCTGAGGGCCCAGGAGCTCCCATTGCCTGAGCCCCAGAAGCCGCACGATAAAGTCTGATTGGGGGGCTCGCGGTTGCCCGGGTTCTGGAATTAATTCACATGCTGCTTGTTTTATGCAGACTTACCGATTGTGCCCAGTGTCACGAACTGTACTGAAAACTCTTAACACCTTTTAAAACTCGATTCACTTTTGATGCCATAAGAAAGATCGGGCCAATAAATAAGAACTAGAATCCATTTGTGGTCCATTTTGCTAAAGTATATTAAATATCGCCTGCAATTTGAACTTGCCTTATAAAATGTTTACATGCCATTAAATAGTCCTAACATCCCTTGTGTAAATTAAGCAGGCTGTGATGTTCCTTAGTCCAAGGAGCAGCAGTGCTTAAAGCCATAAAATACTTTCATGCAATAAATCAAATACTTTGCTCCTAAAAGCAGGATTATAAATATAAAAGGCAACAATACTGACCTCAGTTGTCTGCACTTGAATTGCTTTGGGAAACGTGGTACAGAAAGAAATATTCTAATTTGGATGCTCAGTTCATTTGTTCACCGTGCTTTGGGCATGTGGGTTCCTGGAAAATGTTGTTGTCTGCAGATAAGCTTTCCAAAACACACAATGATTCTTTATAAAAAGGACAGGTTCACAAAAACCCTGCCCAAGCAGGGCTAGCATCTTAACCAGCCACGTGGAGCGCACGAAGTAGGGCTCCCTGGCTGGAAGAATTCCATAAAGAGCTCCCTGGCTGAGAAGCGCTCAGAAATCCTGCCTGCACCCCCTGTGCCTTCCACACTGTTGCTTTTTATAAAGCCTCTTCCTTCTCTCTCAGCTAGGCCATCAATGGGCTGTTTTCTTGCAAGTGCTCGAAGTTTAATGGAGCTTAAGTGAGACACAGACCATTGACGCCGTATCAATATTTATTTTGGTTTCCACGGAAACAGATACCAGCCCGTGGGTAACTTCTCTTCCAATGTGAGCAGAAGGATCTTTTGCACTGGGCAGAATATTCTGTTTAGTTTCTCAGGGGGGCGGGGGGGAGACGGTGGTTATGAGGTTAATAAACCACTATTTATTTAATAAACAAAACCACATCGATGAGGAGCAGCTGAGCAGGGCTGGATCTCCGGTGTGTGTGCTAGGAAGGGCATCTCAGTCTGGGCACCTCACAGATCTCTCTCTGTCCCCACCATTTGGTCCCTCTTAATCCTTTTGCTGCTTGGGCACAAGCTTCCCAACCTCATCTGTCTTGCTCCCCAGGCCCCAGTTTCGAACCTGTTAATCAGGTTTGAGGCTCTCTGGAAGAGCATGCCCTGTGTGCTAATTTCATTTGGCTTGGTGACAAAGTGATGGGCTTCCTAGATGGCCAGGGAACAAAAGTCATCATATCTTGCCTTGGATTAATGTCACAAGGCTGGAGTACCAACAGTCCAGCTGTTTAGTACAGGCTTCTGCTCTCTTCTTAGGGGCTACACGAGATATTTCTTTGCCTTTAGGGAAGGGCAGACTCCAGTGCTGACAGGGTCCTGCAGAATAAAAACAGGCATCGGGAGATGTGAGTTCTGGTCTTGACTTAATTAGCGCCATAGCCTTGGTCAGTTCATGTATTCTTCCTGTCTCTACATCTTCATCTAAAAAAAAAGGAAGGATAAATTATCTGATCTCTACAATGCCTTTGAATTGTGAAATTCTGTGTAAACATGCTTCTGTGTAATAATACTGCCATGAAATCCCCTACCATTCTGCAGCACGGACCTCTTCCGTTTTCCATCACCTTCCATGGAATCTTCTGTCCTCACTTTGGTTGTCAGTGACTTCCTTTGTTTCTCCCATTTATACATCAGCCAGGTTTCCTCTTCCTTCCAATGTGCTTTTTCTTCTTCACTGGGCTGATTTTTTCCCCACATGCTCTCTCCACCCTCTACCACTTTAACTGTCTTATTCACGCATATCTGAATGATCAGATCCCGGATAACTCCAAATGCTTGAATCTCATATTCCAGCTGCCAATTCCCTTTCATGTTGTATTCATTTCCTGTTGCTGTGTATAAATTGTCACAAATTTCGCAGCTTAAAACAACACCCATTTATTGGCCCACAGTTCTATAGGCCAGAAATCTAACATAGCCTGATTGGGTTCTCTATTCAGAGCGAAGAAAGGCTAAAATCAAGGTCCTGTCCAAGCTGAGTCCTCTTCGGCAGGCTCTGGAGAGAAATCCCACTTCCAAGCTCTTTGATGTTGTTGGACGAGTTCAGTTTCTTGTGGTGGGAGGACTTCCATGTTGGCTATCAGGCTGGGGACTCTCTCAGCTTCTAGAGGCTGCCCGCATTCGTTCTCACTTAGCCCTTTCCACCTTCAAAGTAAGCAATGGCGTGGTGAGACCTTCCTATACCTCAAATCTCTCTGACTTTCCTCCCAGCCTCCAACTAGAGAAAGGGCACTTCGTGATGGGCTCAGGGCCACCTGGAAAACTTCCCCACCTTAAGGTGGACTGATTTGGGACTTTGGTGACATCCACACCATCCCTTCACAGCAGTACCTAGAGTAGCATCTGATTATAAAACCAAGACATGGGAAATCTTGGTGGGGCTGGGAGGGGTAGAGCCTATCTTTAGAATTCAGCCTACCACATGAGTATAATAACTAAGGCAGAAGTTGAAAATTGACCACATTCCAAACCATCTTGAGGGTCATTGTCTCTATGACTCTAAAGGACTCCCCAAAGCAGAAAGACCTCAAGGGACCCAAATCTGTACTTCCTTCTCTGGGTTAGATTCAAACAAGTGATGCTCATTTCACTCTAGCAAGGCTTCCAGAATAGGAGGTGGGTTAAGTATTGAAAAAAAAGTTATACAAAGCATACATATGAACATGTATGTGCTCAGGTATCTTACTACAAGTGGTTCTCAGGCTTCAGCATGCATTGGAATCATCTAGAGGGCTTACTAGACCACATGTTTGTGAGCCCCACTACAGAGTTTGGAGTTCAGTAGGTCTGGGGTAGGACCCAAGAATTTCTGGGATATTAATGATTCTTATCTAGGGATGGCATTTTGAGAACCATCACCTTAATACACAAATTTCACCCACTGGAATTATCACTGTATGAATGCTGTCCTTGGAGATATCCATTATATTTGGATATGGAGAGGTACTTTTATATATTTTTGAAATATTGTATATGTGTATTTGTACTTACAAAATAATGAGAGTGGGTACATGCCATGGTTTTCTCCCAGACAATGTATATCCTACTATTGCTAAATCCCATTCTATTTTCAAACACTGTTTCTTTAGTCAACTGTAGTTACCTGCTGCCTCTTATGCATTTGTTAACTTCAGCATTTCTACTCTCCCAAAAGACTTGTAATGCCATAAGCATGGCTCTGTTCTTTCTCATTTGGCTTTCGTTTTAATGAGACCCTTAAACATTCTTTGGAGCCACAGCCTGCCAACCCTTTCTTCCCATCTTTCCTGCTAACTGGATTCTACAATTCTTCAGAAACTCCACATTCAGAAACAATGGGATGGTCCTGATTATGGTTGAGTGGATGCTGTCCTGAGCCTCAGTTTTCTAATCCATAAAAAGTGAGTCTTAATCTCTTCAGCTGCATTAGCTAGACCTCTTCGACAGTAACAGAAACTCAACTCAAACTGGCTCAAACAACCATGTCCCAAGGTAGCATGATCTTTATTTTTATTATTATTATTTTTTTTCCGAGGTAGCATGATCTTGCACAGGTATGAATCGAAGGATCACAATCATGTCCTTAGGAGTCAGTCTCATTCTCTTTCCAGCTTTTGGCTGTGTTTTCCTTGGGGTCAAGTTTATTCTCGGGGAAGCTCTCACCAGGCGAAGGCTGGAGAAGCTGCAGACTTCATCCTCCAAGCTTAGTGGCCCCCAAAGGTTTCTCTTTCCTAATAGTCTCAACCAAAGTCCCAGGATTGTTTCACTGGACAGACTTGGGTCATGTACTTGTCCCTGGACTAATCACTGTGGTTGGTGGATGTAAAATATACTGGTGAGTCAGGGCCTGGGGGTGTACCCACACTTGGATCCAGGGTAGGATCAGCCCCACTTGAGACACATAGACTGAAACTGAGAGAGAGAGATGGTTTTCCAGATTAAATTATGGTGGTATTACCAGAGTCAGGAAGAGTGGATGATAAGCAGGCAAAAACCATGGGGGTCCATTGTACTTTACATGTGAGTTATTCCAGTGTTCAAAGGTGTGCATGCATGTGAAAGCACTTTGAAACCTACAGATCTAGGGTCAATGCAAGGCTTGAAGAAGATGATGATGATGGTGGTGGGGATGGGGATCTAGTTGTATACAACCAAGACAGTTATCCCTGCTCTGCCTGCCTTGCTCTGGTTATAGAATTCTTATCCCTTCTCTCTTAAAGTTAGAGGGGATTTTCAGTTGTTCTTGCCTGGTGCGTCTCAGCTTCTGGAAAATTTTCCCCATTCTTTCCCCAGCAATCTTTCCCTCACTATATTCCTCCCTTCACTCATTTCTTGAGACGAGTTACACTGTTCCAGACACCAATGGCCATGAAGCGAAAAATGAAGATCTGTTTCTTGCCTGCAGAATTCAAATGGATATTTTCAAATGCAGCTAAGGTGGAGAAATAAGCATGTGTTTTCTGAGGAAATTCATAAGGTAAATGAACATAAATCCCAAATGCAGCAGTGTTCCCATTGTTTCCTTAGTAATTAGGGAGAGGCCAAGAAATGCCACTTCCCTGTTGATGTCCCCATAGACAAACTAGCCACCAAGGTTTCTTCTGTATAAGCCACCATCACCCTAGCCTGTCCCACAGAATCCTCTGTGTGTGCTTCCTGGGCCTCATGTAAATTGTGAAGTTACGAATTGTTTGTAATTCAAAATCCAGTGAAAACACTAGGACTGATCTGGAGACCAAGACATTAAGACTAGGGATTATCTAGACATAGCTTGACCTGTTCCTATTTTTCTGATGGGAGCAACTTTGCAAAACTAGATAAACACATGGATTTTTTTTTTTTAAAAGCCACAAAGTGATTTAAATAAGAATGTGGGGTTTCCTCTACCCAGCTCAAGCTCAAAAGCTCAAAACACTAAATTAATTGCTTTGCCCCTAATCATTCATCTTTTATAAAATGTTTATAATTTCTTAAGTGCATTCGTATTCATTATCTTCGAACACACCTGGGAGGTAAACAGGACAGATCTTACTTTTTTTCTTTGTTTAACAGAGGAGAAAACCGGGGCTTGGGAAGCTGATTTGCCTCGGGTCTGTAGCTGTATTGTGTAAGCAGTAGCCCCTAGCCACACAGGGCTCTGGAGCACTGGAAATACGGTTAGTGTGACTAAGGACCTAGATTTTTAATTGTATTTCATTTTTTTAAAGATTTTATTTTATTTATTTATTTGAGAGAGAGAGAGAGAGCACGAGCAGGAGGGGCAGAGAGGCAGATGGAGAAGCAGACTCCCCTCTGAGCAGGGAGCCCAATGCGGGGCTCAGTCCCAGGACCCTGGGATCATGACCTGAGCCGAAGGCAGATGCTGAACTGACTGAGCTACCCAGGTGCCCCTAATTGTATTTAATGTTAACTAACTTAAATTTAAGTTTGCAAAGGCACATGTGCCTAGTTGCTAATGTATTAGACAGCACAGGTCAGTATCTACAAAGTGACACAGGATTTGAACCCAGGTCTGCTGACTCCAAATTCAGTGTTCTTATGGTATCCCTGG
This sequence comes from Neomonachus schauinslandi, assembly GCF_002201575.2. NCBI lineage: Eukaryota > Metazoa > Chordata > Mammalia > Carnivora > Phocidae > Neomonachus > Neomonachus schauinslandi. Next base: position 27,941,730 of record NC_058418.1, on the reverse strand, counting down.
TTTGCCCAAGATACAGCTCATCCAGGGCCTTCTAAGTGTCTGAATTGCTTGTCTTCCTCATACATGGAAAACTCAGATGTACCTTTTTCAATAGGGTGTGAGTTACTTTTGATAAAAATCTAAGATTTATAAAACTCTCCACCAGTGGAGCAGGGCTAAGACCCGAAGCTACAACCCAGATCATTCACCATAAAAATCCTCATTGCCCACAAATCCCCTCAGCTTCTCAAATTTCCTCTGCCAGAGATGATGATTATAATTCCTTTCTCAATAATCCGTGTCCTGACAATCGTAGCACAGAATTCTCCAGGGCTAATTTTTCTTACTATCTTGGCAAAGAAAAAGCTATCTTGGGAGGTATTCTCAATAGGATGAAAAAGCCATTGCCCTAATTTCCTTTGGTGCAGGATATGAAGACTACTGTCTGTATACATTTATTATTGATAATTATTTTTAGGACTAGACTTCATGATTGTTGGAAAAAAGAGAAATAACTAGGGAGTCTTGATATCAGCTGCCTTTCGGCAGTCAGGAGGTTAGCTGGAGGAGAGGATCAAAGAGTCAAGTTTGAATGGATATCATGGACCCTCAGTTTCCCCTGAAGAAGCCAGGGTAGGGAGGAAGAGAGGAGACCAATCGTCTCAGGGTAGGGACATCTGTCAGCACATTGCTGATGATGCATGGGGTCTCGTTACACACAGTGTTTGAGAAAAGGCAATGAAGTCAATTAAGAACCTTGATTTCCTGGGATCCTTGGGGAGTGAGAGAAGGCTGGTTATGGATAATGCCCACCTCTGGTAGACTGGGGCCTGTCCTGAACTCCTTTATTGGCTTTCACTAACATGCTCAAATGTCATTATAAAACGAGTTATGATGGGACAGTATCTTTCACATGAATTATATTGTAAAGTAGTAATAGGGCGTGATCAGAATGACCCTAGCAAATCCCCTAAATGACTCATAAGGAACAGCTTTTGCACTTCTGTGTTCGTAGCCCTGTGTAATATTGTGTGTATACAAATAATTGATACATATGTTAATGTTCATTATAAAATGAAGATTTCTCATGCAAAATATATTTTTACAGTACTTTTGCATACTCTGTTTCTGGCTTTTTTTTTTTTTCATTTCCTTTTTTGGATGTTTAGCTAGGTACTTCACCTTGATTTCATAAAAGTTAAAAGTGCAAATGATGAAACTCTACTCTGTTTTCTTGACTTTGTGAGTGGTGTTCAATTTCTATAATGGGATGTTAATGATTATGGACACTTACCACCAATGTCCTCCTTCTGAACATCAGTCCTCTGTTTTTAGGACAGGAAACAAATACTGTCTCCAAAAATATTCCCCGGAAGTGGTTTGTGAATGAGTTCCTGGCATACGTGGTAGCTATTTTGCTGAATAACAAAAAGCTGGAGCACTGAAAGTGCTGAATGTTACTATCTGTCAGGTACTGTTCTTTGTAGTTTACATATTATCATCTCATTTAATGATGACCAGTGTTGTCAGGCCAGTAGTTGACCCTTGTGGCTTGTGGTTGACCTTCATTGGATTTGACTCATGGTGAGGCCAAACACATAAGTAAGACAGCTGAATAGGTGTTGAAATGGTGGGGAATGATGAGAGAGGATGGGTGGCAGAAAAAAATTTGCATCCGATTCTAAAAATATCAGTGTGGATGTGAGTCTTAGAGATTGACACACATCCGTTGAATGAGGAAAAGTGGAATGTGTAAACTTAAAATAGCTATGCCTTCCAAGTGGTATAAATGTGGTCACGCAGTGCATGGGCCAGTGATGGGATACATGACTTCCACTGGCAAGGATATGAGAGCAAGTGGCATCACATGAGGGATTCCAGGTTCCAATTAATGCAAAGAGGGGTTTAGAAAAGGTTGATACAATAAATTATATTTATTGTGGACTTGTATCAGCCAGCAGGCAATTATTTCTAAGAAAGCTGGAGAAGTATTTGATTCATACCAATGTTCCCTGCAGAGTTTTCTCTACCCCTAGTAGGTGTCAAGAGATAATTGAGGAATGAGTGAATGAGTGAGCCCATTCGTTGAATGTGAACCATCCAGAATACATTAGAGGGTGAGAAAAAGGATGGATTTAAATAGAAGCCAGACCACAGGACCAAACAGAGTGATGGGCAGGGACTAGTGATGAAGAGGGAGGGAGGTATTGATGGGCGCGAAGGAGGAAGGTGGGAAGATTTTATTAGAGGAGGAGCCTCGGATTGGGCTGACCCACTTTCTTCCTTCTGAGGATCCTCTTGGCCTTGTAGGTGGTCGATGCAGCATTTCTGCAGCTAGTTGAACCACCTCAGGGAATCAGAATTTACTAGCTGGGAGGGACTTTGGAGATCATCTAGTTAACTTTCATTTTACATTAGGAAAGCGATTCAGCATTCTCATTAGCATTACTAATACTACTAGATCACTCTCACAGCTGCTGCTGCTGCCAGTGGCTACTACTGAATACTTGCTATGATACTGTGCCATCTTCATTTCACCCCCCATGGAGGAAGGGCTATTATTATCATCCTGTTTTGAAAACAAGGAAAATAAGGCTTAAAATGATGAGGGAACCACACATCTGGGGAACATCAGAATCATGATTTTCCCAGACCTGTCTTTCAGCACAGCCCAAAGTTCTGGTTCCAGAGCTGGAACTCAGTCTCCCATCTGAGACCTACTTCCATTCTATATTGATGCCTCCTTAAGCTGCAAGGCTGGGCCTGAGGCTCTCCAGTATTGTCAGGTAGGGACATAATGGCATGTTCTGCCAGAGACATCCCTGATGTTTAGGGCTACACAGGAGAATGGCCTAAGTTTTTTTGTTTTTTTGGCGGGGGGTGCAAAGAATCAGAGACAAACTTGCAGGGAGTTAGGGGAATCCATTCAATACAGGTATATGAAGGTAAATTTCTAGAACTTGTCCCAACAAGTTCAATCAACTACTTGATTGCATAAGTAGTGTTCCAGGATTTCAAGGCCTGTCATAGAGTGATATGAGTTTCCTTCTATTTGGTGTAGAAAACCCCATGGGGTCAAGGTAGTGAGATGCCTCTAGTCTTATGGAAGGATTTGACCATGTCTCAGACTGCCTGTAGAAATAGCCACACAGGGTGGGGTCACAGGCCTAGTGAAAACATCCTACAAAAGCTATGGTAACCCCTCTTAACCACTGGGTTCATGCCAGCCTATTTGCAGCTGCATAATGATCTGGTTAATTGTACTAGTGTAGACTGCACTTGAGGGGACCATTACCATGAGACGCTGGCATGACTCCCGGAAGGATGATCTGTGGCACCACTTTTTGAGATTCTGAATGGCAAGTTTTTATTTAACATAGAGCAAACGCAGAAGGAGGGTCATAGCAGTGATGTTATTTGAATCAGTGCAAAGCAAGATTGTTTGGCTGTGATATTAACATTTTCTCTGCCGTGACAGAAAATGTGAGGGCCATACTCATATTATTTGGTGGAGTTAGTGGGTGCTCCCTGAAATGTGGGTGACATCCGTTTTTTAATTCCATAACATTATCTGTAACTGACATGTGATTATAATACTGCAATTCTCTTTAATGCAGTCTGTAAAAACACATTGATTTTATAGCTCCCCAAACCGATTACATTAATATCTGTGCATAATTAGTTTACACATTACTAAATTACTGACAGATTAAAAGTGAAATAGTGCAGTTCATACTCAGCCGCATAACTGCCAGAAAGGAAATTAATATAGATTCAAATGGTCCTTGGAGACCTACATTGAAATAGCAGAAATCTATAAAGACTGCTTGCATTAGGAAATTTCTATCAGCAACATGTTTGTGGTTGATGCTTTCTGTCCTAAGTCTGCTAATATGAGCTGAGTGGTGCAGGAAATGATTATGTGAATGATGCTTTGGCTCTTACCAACTCAAGACCGTGTTTATTAAAAAGCAAATTCTTAATTGTGGTATTTGATGTCAAGGGAAGGTAGAATGTAAAGGAAAACTTTTGCCTTTCCTTGCTTTTCTGAATGACCTCAGTTCTAGTGTTGGAGCTGCTGCATTCTCTAAGGCTACCTTCTCGGGACGGTAGCGTGTGTTCTATCTTCTCTCCAGCCTCCACTAGACAGGCACACACTGGATTTGTCTCCAGAGCATTGTTTTCATTCTGCCTCTCCACCATGGCCAACGACTCATGTACTAGGGGGTTGGGAGGCAGGGCAGCTGTGTATCAGACCTTACAATAGGCCTGCTTCCTGGTGAACTGGTAGGTAGACCAAAGCTTTTCTTCTTCTTCCGCTTCTTCTTCTCCTTCTCCTCCTCTCCTTCCTCCTCCTCATCCTCCTCCTTCTTTTTCTTCTTTTCAAAATCCTCATACTCATCAAATAATGCTGCCCTTTGAATGCTATAAATCATTTGCCCAGCTACAAGCATTCAAAGATGAATTATTATTATTTTTTTCATTCTCTGTCTGGTAAGAAACCACACTAGAACTCCTTTCCAAATGGAAGATACTTGAATTTTATTGATTTCTAAAGAATAACTCTGAAGAGGATGTTAGCTATAAATGAAGTTTTAAAAATGTGGCAAATATTAAACTACTAGATATCAGGCACAAGATCCAACATTTATTGAATATCCGTTGTGTTCTAGATACTCCTGGGTGTTTTATCTAGGTTTTGGCCACTGTAACTCTCATAGTAACTCTGTGAGAGAGCTATCCTTATTTCCATTTTATTAGTGATGAAAGTTGCTCTGAGCAGTAGAGTAACTTGGCCAAGTCCACACAGTTAATAAAATAAGAGAGTTGGGATTTGAATTCCTTGCTTATGGGCCTCCAATAGTCAGGCAGGAAGTGGGAATGCAGACACAAAGGGAAAAGGATGATTCTGGAGGTGCTAGCGATTGTCTATGAGCCCAGGGAAATGGATCCTCTATTAGAAGCTTGGGTTTAAAAAATCTCTACTTGAATATCCAAATCATTCTATCATATACTGTTATCTTTATCATCGTATCAGTTATCATTTGCTCTGTAACAAATTACCCCAAAACTTAATGGTCTCAAAACATTTATTATCTCACAGCTTCCATGAGTCAGGAATCTAGGTGCAGCCTAGTTGGGTTCCCCTGGCTCAAAATCTCTCAAAAGGCTTCAATCAAGTTATTAGCTGGGGCTGCTGTGGTCTCAAGGCTACTGAGAAGGACCCATTTCCAAGATCACTTGTTGGGAGGATTCAGTTTTTTATGGGCTACTGGACTGAGGGCCCTTAGTTCCTAGTCACATGGGCCTCTCTATAGGATGGTTCACAACATAGCAGGTTGCTTCATCAGAATGAGCCAGCAAGCAGAGAAAGAGAGAGAGAGAACAAATGAGAGGAAAATCAGTCTTTTGTAACTGCATCTCAGAAGTGACATCCTATCACTTTTGCTATATTCTTTGTTAGAAGCAGGTCATTAGGCCCAGGCCACACTCAAGGATATAAAATTCCTGGAAGCAGAGATCACTGGGAGACAGATTAGAAGCTGTCTACCACAATCACGAATTCATTTATTTGTTATATAGGTTTATCAGTGAATAATTATTGATAAGCTACTATCGATAATTATTGATAATCAGGCTATGTATTTGGAACTAGAGATATACTGGTGAACAAACAAATAATATTATAAAAATTTCCAATAATAGAAATAACCAATATATACGGTGCTTAGTATGTGTCAGGAAACTCCATATGCGCATTGTGTGTATCAACTCACTTAATCCTTATAACAACCCTATGAAGCAAATACTATTATTATTTCTAAATTCACATGTGAAGGTAACAGAGGCACAGAAATATTATATAACTTTGCAAGATCATGCAACTAACAAGTAATAGAGCAAGAATTCAATCCCAGGTGGTGTGTGTTCAGATCCAGTTCTTTTCTTTGCTTTTTTTTTTTTTTTTAAGATTTTATTTATTTGAGAGAGAGAGAAAGAGCATGTGCATGAGCGGGGGGAGGGGCAGAGGGAGAGGGAGAGAATTCCAAGCAGCATATCTGTATCTATATCTATACTCTATCCATCTATAGAGAGAGACAGAATGAGAGAGAGATTTATTTTAAGGAATTGATTCAATGGGGCTGGCAAGTCTGAAATTTGTAAGGCAGGCCCATAGGCTGGAAATTCTGGCAGGAGTCAGTATTGTAGTCTTGAGTCTGAAGGCAGTCTGGAGACAGAATTCCTTCCTAACCTTTTTGGGATACTTCAGTCTTTTCTCCTAACGCCTTCAGCTGATAGGCCTGTCCACATTATGGAGGGTGTTTTGCTTTGTTCACAGTCTACTGATTTAAATGTTAATAACTAAAAAATACTTTGATGGCAACATCTAGAATGGTGTTTGACCAAACAACTGAGCACCTTAACCCAACCAAATTGACACATAAAATTAACCGTCACAAGGGCTGTTTGTTACTACAGCATTACTCAGTCCCTCCTGATACTTGATCTTATGCCTCATCCTCTCCAACGAGAATGGAGTTAAGACTCAATAAACACTACCATTATGAGGATTCTGCTTTTTAAAGTGTTAGTTTAGTACTCCTTTAAAAAAATGTGACTTGCCAATTGCCCTTGTCTGTGGAACCCTGGAAAGATGCTGGAGAATCACAGGGCACATGCTAAGCAGGAGGCAGATACACGGACAGATAGATACCAGTTGCTTCTGGTTACAGAATCCAAGTACACTCTAAAAATGATAAACCAGCATCCCCAATAGTGAGCAAGCAATCTGAGAGCCATCTGCTAAAGAACACTCTGTCCATAAAGGGGTTAACAGGGATTCAGGCTCTCAGGAGAGCGCTAATGAAAGAGCCACAGAAAGGATGTTCAAAATATCTCACCTGGCTGTGGTTGCCATGGAAACTCATTTCTCTTATTTATGTTTCTCTTCCCCCTCTTCGAATTACTAATAGTAATAATTTGGCCAGTTATTAAAAAAGACAAGGAATGGACCATGTGAACTCAGGCAAGAAATGAAAAGTGAGAGTAGGAGAAAAGACTGTTAAATAGAAAAATAGATGCATCACTGAAACAGTGTCAATTAGCTGGTAAGTCATTTCCTCCACTTAGATGTGAATGTTTGGTGGTTTGGGGTTGCAAAGAAAGTGGGGGAAAGGCTTATAATGCAAGAGGGAAAGTCTTTCAAGATGTCTACTCCTTATTTTCTTTAAGACTAAAACATCAAAATGAACCCTCCTCTGGAAAGAATTATTCTTCTGTTCAGATGTACAAGTCCAACTTGTACCCCCAAATTATACATGTATCTTTATCGGTGACCATTTCCTCCCTAACTACCTATCAGTACACTACTATGAATTGTGCCTTTCTTGATGTCAGCATGGCTGACCTGAATTGTAAGCCTCTAGACCAATAGGACAGAGGTATTTTAGGTCATAGACTTTCTTGAGAATTTCAGAAAATCAATCCTCTCCTTGCAAAAGGCACATGTATACAATCATGCAGAAGTTGGCAATTTCAGGAGGTTTATGAACCTCCTGAAACCTGTTCAAGAACTTTATGTTGAGAATCATTGTCTCAAAGGAAGGATACCATGCAGATGTGTAGTTGTTGGGCCAGTGGGGTATGGGAATAATTTTATTTTATCGTGAATTGCTTTCACCTTGTTCTGAGACTACATTCCTACCTTATATACAGTGTTTTTTCTTAGTGCTCAGACTCTTAAGACCTTACTAGGGAAATTAAACAGGGAATTATTGCCAACCTTCCGAAGGACAGTAGATGATGTAGATGTACACAGTTGGGCCTTAGATGAACTGAGGCAGGTGGACAGGACCTAGAAGAGCTGTGGGGACCAATTCTTTTTGTTTGTCTCTGCTGTCCCCAACCTCCCACCTCCTCTGCCACAATTTACCTTTTCCTTCTGTAGGTAAATTGAGGAGATAAAGAATGTTCAATTGAACCGCATTATTTTCAGACCTCTCTTAAGACATTGATCAGTACGTGTCATAAGCAACGTGTATCAAAGTTTTCTCAAGAGAAAGGGACAGGGGTGGGCATTGACTAAGCCACTACCTTGCACCAGGCATGTGTAACATCTCACTTCACCTCTTTCACAACCTAAGAAGTAGGTTGCATTGTCCCCATTTTATAGATAAAGAAATGGACTTCCAAAAAGCTAAACAACTCATCCTGGCTCATGGGATTCATATGCCCAAGGTGTGAGATTTGAGTCAAGATCTGTCTCCATCCTATTTTCGTGTGTGGTTATACCACACTTTCTCCAGAAGATGAGGTATCAGAACGGAAGGGCACTTCCAAGGGGGGGGGGCAGGCTTCCTTAGAGCCCTCCCAGCAAAGATTGCAGACACCCTTTCAGGATAGAGACAAAGAGTGGGAGGAGGGTTATTGTGTTGGAAACCTGTCCTAACAGTGGTGGTTGGAACACAACCTTTGATATCCAACAAAAGGAGGTTCTCACTAACACGCATTATTTACCATTTATAAGCCTCCATATCCCCAGCTATAACATGGAGATCATGATAATACGTAGGTGTAGAATTTTCAAAGGGATTATAGAAAATAATGTATTATAAAAAACAGTGTACCTAGCACTATGCCTGGCTCATAGTAAGGATTCAAATATTGATTATCAGTGTTCTTATTGTGTATAGAAACGTCCACTGCCAACATTACTTCATCAGGACACACTGTAGTCTTGAGGTTGAAGAGGTGGCAAAGGGTGATATTGCTGAGCTCTGTCCTGGGTAGGACCTGAGGTCCATTGGCCATGTAGATTCAACTCAAAAGTTTTTCCCAGCTAACCTGTTGTAACATTATCTGTAACAGTTTAAAAGTTAGAGACTTTCCATATTTTTAAGAGCTACACCTTAATTTATTCAACATGTATTTTAAAAATAATTTCCCCTTACTATAAAAGTAATATTTGTTCAATTTTTAAATTTCGGTTGATCCTTGGGCTGCCTGGGTGGCTCAGTTGGTTACGCGTCCTGGGATTGAGTCCCACATCAGGCTCCTTGCTCAGCAGGAAGCCTGCTTCTCCCTCTGCCTCCCTCCCTCTGCTTGTGCTCTCTCTCTCTCTGACAAATAAATAAATAAAATCCTTAAAAAAAATGAATTGAAATTTCAGTTGACCCTTGAACAACATGAGGGTAGGGGTACCAAGCCCCTACACAAAAACCTGCATGTGACTTTTGATTTCCTAAAAACTTAACTACTAATGGCCTACTGTTGACTGGAAGCCTTATTGATAATATAAATAGTCAATTAACATATACTTCGTGTTACATATTTGCACACTGTATTCTTATAATAAAGTAAGTTAGAGAAAAGAAAATGTTATTAAGAAAACCCTAAGAAAGAGAAACTGCATTTACAGTACCATACTGTATTTATTGGAAAAAATGTGTGTGTAAGTGGACCCATAAAATTCAAAGCCGTGTTGGGTCAACTGTAGCTGCCAACATGTATTTCGCTGTAGTATTCATCACTCCCTATACTCTCTTAGATTCAGTCTACACCTCTCCTTTATATCATCTGCTGGATACTATAAGAATTTCAATTTACAATGCCCAACTATCAGCCCTTTCTTTTGAAAAAAAAGAAAGAAAAAAATTCAAGTTACTCCATCAGGAAGAAGGTTCAAGTATATGTAGAAAAAAAAAGTTATTTTATCCTTTCCATCCCTGATTTTTCCTCTCTCATTTCCGCTAGAAGAGTGTAAAGAAGAGCCACAGTATAAATTCTGTTCTGAGCACTTGTAAAGTTAAAAGTAAGCAATTATATTTCACTTTACAAGATTTATACCAAAATAAATTGTGATGGATTGAATAGCTAAAATATCTATAAAGGCACAGAGAAAAGACCAGAAAATAGGCACACACCACACTTTTGTGTTAACTTAGGTCATCCCTAAAAGATGTTACTGGGTATGGAAAAGAGGGGAAAGTTTCTGCTTGGTGCAGTTCTGTATTATCTGAGTTTGTTTCAAAGTACTTCAGCAATTTCTTCAAAGCTATGAAAAAGTTTTGTTTTGGTTTTTTTTAAGTTTTATATCTTTATCTGAGGGGAGGGAGGGGCAGAGGGAGAAAGAGTCTTAAGCAGACTCCACGCTGAGTGCTGAACTCAGAGCCTGACGTGGGGCTCGATCTCACAACCCTGAGATCACTCTCCTGAGATCAAGACCTGAGCGGAAACCAGGAGTTGGATGCTTAGCCCACTGCACCACCCAGGTGCCCCAAAAGTTATAAAAAGTTTTGAAAGACTTCCTGTTAATGAGGGCAGAGGAGAAATATCTAGCTCCTGTGTGATCTCTAAAATTAACAAAGAACGAAAGGAAAGAGAACAAGAAAAAAAATCTCCATGTCTATGAAACTACAACTCAGGAGAGGGGCCACAAGTCCTGTAAGGAGGAGGTGTAGCATAAAGAGAATTCAGGGTTTAGAGGTGTAGACCTGGTATAGAATAAAGAGAATCCAGGATTTGCCAGAGTAGGACACACGCACACATGCACAGAGTAATATTTGTCATATATGAAAATGAAACATATATAATGAAAATGTTGGAAGGAGAAGCAAAAAATAAACTTAAAAATATTCATAAAATTACCATCTTTAACTAATGGTAACATTTTTATGTCGCTTTCATAATTTACATATTCATATGTTTTATTTTAAATTTTCAACAAAATGGTGTCATACCACATATACTATTTTGAAATCTTTTTTTTTCAGTTGGCAAAATATCATGAGACTTGTTATTAAATATTACTTCCTACAGGAATATTTTAAATAATTCCTCAATCCTTCATTCTCATATATGTAAAAGTATTTTTTATTGTATTTAACATTCCAGACAACAGTTAAACAAACATCCTTATAGTTAAGTTTTACTTATTTACTTATATCCATGACTATTTCCTCAGATAAATTTCTAGCAGTGGCATTGCTGGACTAACAAGCGTGTCCATATATGAACTGTTGCCTGTAAGAAGTTGTATCCATTTATATTCTGATTGGTAGTATGCAAGAATTCCCATTTTCCCCACATCATTTTCTTTGACTACTGTTGCTAACATTAACTATTATAATTTTTTGTGAATGCCTTTGGGTAGGTAAATTATTTACCATTGCATTTTTTTCTGATGTGAATTGTCTGTCTTTATCTTTTTCTTATTGAATTGTTAGAACTGTTTATATATTGAGTATTTTAACTGTATTATATATTTAAACACGTACTTCAGTTTGTCATTTCTTCTTAGGCATAATTTTTGATGTTTTGATGTGCAGTTTTTGCATTTATGTAGTAAACATCATTACTTTCTTTTATGATTATTGCCTTAGGACTCGTGCTTCACAAACCAATATTATATTAAATATCCACCTCCATATTCTTGGAGAACATTATTTCCTTTTTTTACACTTATAAATGTCTTTCGTCTAAAATGTATTACTTCAGTCATGTGAGTCAGGGACTACCTTTTCTTTCCTCCCCCCGAATGAGTAGCCAGTTGCCACAATACCAAAATTATTGAATACTATACCACATCTTTTTATTTAAATGTTACTTTTATCATACACGAAATTCTTATATTTACTGGGAATGTTTCCAGGAGTTTTATTGTTTTAATAATTCTATACCAGCACCGTACTGGCTTTATAACTTTATATTCTAATTGGTGATAGGAGAAATTCTCCCTTATTACTCTTCTTTTCAAACATTCTCAATTATCCTTATGCCTCTATTTTTCTTCATAAACTTTTGGATTCTTTTATGAAGTAAAAAAAAGGGGGGGGGTGGGATTTAATTGATATTTATAGTCTAATTTGGGGAGAGTTCATAATTATTTTATAATTAAGTCATCTCTCTATATTGATGGGAAGAAAAAGAAGTGTTTTTCTTCAAAATCACACGTGTTGGATGTTTTCTTTAAATACAGAAAAGAAATATCTTTCTGGTGAATACTTTTTAATAGCAGAAAGACTGTGAATATAAAATAGCACCAGTTTTAGATTCCTCCTTTTTTTACAAGCTTTCATGTAGCAAGTCATGCAGAAGAACTGGCAGATACCCACTAGAAAGATTAGTGAAAGAAAATGAAGTTTTATTTAGGAAAGAAAAACTTGAACTAATAAAAAGACCTGGAAAGAGATCCCATTTTAGCTAACAACTACCTGGACAATACTTTGTTCTTAGGATGTGGCCGTCTGGCCCTCTTTCTTTCTTCTTGCTATGCTCCAAAGAGCAAATGTTTGGTATTTAGGAGTCTTTTTTTCTTTTGACTTGAAAAGACGTACATCAATGATTTTGCCATTGCTTTGAAAACTAATCTTCTAAGGCCAGAGAAGAACTCGTTCTAAAAAACCAAATTAAATTGCACTTTTTTTTTTTTTTAGTTTTTATTATTTCTGCTGTTACTTAAGAATGGTGAGAAAGTTTTACAGTCTCATGAAAAAGAGATGTAGCATTTCTTCACAAACTATCAGAAGTAGTTAATCTATTTAAATCGTTACATGATACTTTCATAATTGTGTGGATGTGTGTGGAGGGTGGGTAAGGTAGCTCTGGGTTGGGAAAGGCATTTATCCAATGCATAAAGATGTGGGACATGTAATATCATTAAATCCTATGGCCATAATCGATAATTAAAAATCACAGTCTCAGGTAGTATTTTACTGGAAATAAAAATATTGAGATTACAATCTTCAGATTTAAAATCCATTTTTCATAGTTATTTTAGAGTAGATCAGCTGAAGGTGCCAAATCCCTCAACCAGGGAGTCAGTCTCTGATTTCGCATTAAATCAAAGGCTCAAAGTCCTTAAAATGAATTTGATTTGTCTTGTGTAAGGAAACTAAGAAACGTACAGAAAGTTGCAGTCTTGATTGTTTTACCAGAATAAATAAAATCCAACACATTTTTTACACATCAACAACAGGAGGACCCAATAACCAAGATGGCCCCTTGGTTTTCCTCTGAAATTCCCAGGCCCACAATGGGTGTTCCTGCTCATGCTCTTTCTCTGGGTAACCGTGGGTGTCTGAATATGTTGAAAACTCCAAGTGATGTTTATTCTTCAGTGTAATACTGATGTCTACACAGTATTCATATGATCATCTTCTGTTTTCTTCAACCTTGAAACGGCCTGTGTGAGAGTAACGGAGGGATCACGTTTAAAACATTTTGGCAGCCATAGGGATGCATTTGTGGCCCAAGTAACAGATGAAGTTTCCCCACTAAGAGCTGCTTGTGTTAGCATGTTGGATGTGGGGGGAATGTAACCACATCAGAAAGAAACAATTTCTACGTGAATTCTACGTCGATTTTTTTTTTAAATAAATATGTGAGAGAAAAGGACCCCTCTGTAATTTTTCTCTGGTGTTTATACATAAGTGGAACAGCTAAGCAAATGGGAAACACAGTCACTGAATTTGTTTTAGACGTTCTCTGTTTATAGAAATACGGCATTCGTTTGTTGTACCTGGTGACTATTAACTGCTATAATTGTGCTGTGGACTCTGTTCACGAGTTTGTTGAAGTTGTACGTTATAATTTTAGAGGGGTTAATTGAATACTAATCCAATGCACGGCACAAAAATTATTTGAACCATTCCAAGGAAAGCCGAAAATCCCACTAGCTGCCTTGGTCCTCATAAATCCCTACCCCTGTGAAACTGAGAAAATGAATATTCAATATTTTTTCCATTTGAGTCTCTTGACATTCTATTGATTCACTTTATTTTCCCAACAATTTTCTGACAGGTTTCCCAATGTGGATTCTGTAAATTCTTTGATATTCATCTTGTGATTGCCTTTGAAAATGAGTGCCAACTTTGGGCCGGGGCTTAGAACGCAGGAGCCCCAAGCCCTTCACACCCCGGGAGCCAGCATCATGGTAGAATTTTGCTGAATTACCATGTGAACCTCAGATCTGGGACAAAGTCAAACAGCAGAAGGGAAGGGAGGTTCGAGAGCGCATGAAACTGAAGTTACGTTTGTGAACCGTGTTACGCTCCAGGGGACTTGGGGGCAAAGAGAAGTGGGGAATGGTTGGACCTTAAGATTGTGCTGGTAGGAGGGAGTAAAAGAAAGCAAATCACTTAGAGGTGAAAAAATCAAAGGGATGACTAGGCAAGGCAAGCAAGAAGCACCCATCCCAACCACTAGAATGTGGAGGGGAATGGCAGTGACCCACAGAGGAGAAAAAGGCTGTAGGAACAGGTGAGTCTCTCCCAGTGTGGGACCTAAGAGTCAGTTGATGTCACCATTCCAGAGAGTGCCATGAGACACAGGTAGGTGACACAGGCTTTCTTCCCGTTCTAATGTGATCCTCTACCAGAAGAGAAATCTCACCTTTGTTAAAACTAAGTTTTGACCCACATGTTTCAGAGGAAAGAAGTGGCATGCGGATCCTTCGCAGACCTCCTCCTGGTCAGCTGTGTTCATTTCTTCATCACACTTAGTGTGAGCATCTTGTAGGAGCTTAAATTCCACAATTCACTTATTTTTGTATTCCCTAATGCCTAGCTCCACGCATGTAGTGCATGCTCGACGATATTTGTAGACGAAGTGAATGAATGAACACATACATGGTCCATAGTGTGGAAAACGCCAGCTTGGCCTATCACCCACACAGGTTCCCTTACCTTCAGATTAGGAGCAGCTATGTTAAGCATCTGTCTGTCTCTCTCTATATAACTGACCTGAGAGACCGGCTTGGAGATAGATATAGATGTAGATATAGATATAGATATATGTTTCAAACACTCTTTGATATCACTCTTAAACCCAAGATGTTTCTAAACAATGTCTTTGGGTTTGCACCTTGGAGGTGGAGAGATTCTACTCACTTCCCTCCTAACGCTTTTGGCAGCCAAGACCTTGACTTCTCCACACTGAGTTTCCTGGTTAAAGTAACTGGCCTATTCAGTCCAAAAAATATTAAGCTGCTGTTTTGACTGCGTGAGTATTGACTTGGGCAAACTGGCTGGCAGTTTAAACAAGACCCCAACTGGCTCTTCTCTCTGCTGATGGTTACCTGCGGCAGCACAAGGTATGTCTAGAGCCTGATGCGATGGTGTTTGTGCTCGTTTAGTTTTCTTTACTTTTCTTGGGAAAAACTTCGTCTCCAAAGGTGACATAATTTTGAGGTTAATGCAAAATATCTCTGATTTGTTTTCATGGGGCAAGAGTGGTGTTTTACAAAATAAACATGAATAATTCCATGGCACATACTGCTTTAGGGTTTGTGTAGTAACTTTTAGTTTATGCGTACTCGTTCTGGGACACAGTCGGCCCTCAGTTACTATGTGTGAATCAGCACCTCTGCTCCCCTCCCCTATTACCAATCATAAGTTTTAAGTTGGACCACGCCCTCTTAATTCACCAGCTACTCCTTGTATACAAGAGCTGATCAGGAAGGCATTGTTATATATAATAATAGCTGCTGACATTTATTCAGATTTAAATTAACAATGATCAGCATACTATGATCTAAGGGCCATATCTGGCCCATTCCCTGTTCTTGTAAATAAAGTTTTATTGGAACAGGGTCACATTCATTCATTTACACATGGCCTATGGCTGCTTCTAGGCTACAGCAGCAGAGTTAAGCAGTTGTGACAGAGACCTGACAGTCCACAAAGTCTAAAATATTTTCTATCTGGCCTTTTCCAGAAAAAAAGTGCATCGACTCCTGACTTATGAGGTGCTGTGCACTGTGCAGGCATGTTGTGGCTCATCCCTCCTGATTTTCACAATCATCCTAAGTGGTGTGTACTGTGCTTCGCCCCATTTTACAGATAAGGAAACTGAGGCACAAAGGGGCTCAGTCAGGGAGTGATGGAGCACAAAACAGAACCCAGTTAGATGTGACTCAAAAGTCCATGCGTTTCACCACTGCCCTGTCGGCCTTCCGCCCCATGAGGACATAGATATCCTTGCTTTTAGCGGCAGGAAGCGCTCGGTTACTAACTGGAAATGGACGTCAGGGTGTGCCCCTCCTCCTCAAACTCATCACAAGCAGCGCCTCTAGTTCCCTGGTAGGAGAGGCATGGCTGGGAGTGATTGAAAGCACTGTTGCTGGACAGGCTGGCAGAGAGAGGGGGCCTGTGTACATCCCAGGCCCTCAGCTGACAGCCTGGCATCTAGAAGACCGTGAGCAGAGTCCTGACTACAGTTCTCTGTCTCCCAAGTGGGCATCCCTGGAGATTAATTTTATGTCGAAGTGTGAGCTCTCAGGCAACCTGGGAGCCCAGCAAGGCATGTTAGCTGTCACCTGAGAGCTCTGCAAACACGAGGGAAGGCTGCTTGGTGGCAGCGTCCCAGGACCCTCTGTGCCGGCCAGGCCATCCGTCTCCTGCAGAGAAGCCCGTACTCCTCCCCCACTGGATGGAAAACTTCAGCTCCTTCCAAAACAGTGCCCCCCAGGCTCTGGAGGCTCCAATGATGTGCAGGGGAATTTCGCCTTAAGTCAGAAAGAGAGGGGCAAGGAGGTTAACAGACAAATAGCTGTAATGTGAGTAGACTTCCTTCATTTAAAATTTTTCTAAAAACCCCTCTGCTAATGACTTGGTGATTTTCACAGTAGTAAATGTGCTGACTTAAAAAATCCGTGGGAGGTCAATAATTGTCCCTCTGCCTGTCACTGTGCTGATTGTGGTTCAGCTGCACCTTAATTACAGTACCTACAGGTGGAGTATTATACAGTGTTTACATTAATCAGAATAGATTTACTGAGGGAAATAAAACCACCGGCTTCCTTAGGGTTGTACTCTTATCAGGCAGTAAGGGGGCTGGCGGGCCTCTGGGTTAATGCGGGGGGCTTGGAGCCGAGACCCCACCTCACAGCAGTCAATGGTCCTGGAGTATCTCCATCCTAAGCTGGAGTGCCGTGCTGAGCTAAGGAATCAAAAGGGAAGTTCCAAAAATTGGATTCAGGAATTTTAGATCAGAGGACAAAGTGTGTGTGTGTGTGTGTGTGTGTACTTGCATGCGTGGAGAAAGAGGGATTGTGCAGTTATTTAAAGAAATTTAAAGAACCAACTTCCCATTGCCTGAGGCCATAGGGAGCAGGAGGGACCCAGGTTACCTAAGGGAACCCCTTGTTCTACCAAGTGTTATGTTCATGCACGAGAAGTGAAGAAGGTACACAGAGCCGTCCAGCTGGGGCTTGGAAGAGGGCTGTATTTTGTTGTCTGTTGTTGCTGGTTGTCCTATTTTTTTGTCTTTTGCATTTTACATAAGGCTTTACCATAAATTTGATTAGAATAGAGGCCAACAGCCTCCACTAAGGCAGAGGGGCACGTAGGCTGGTTGGTGGCTGAGTCTCCAGCCCCTCACTTAATCTCCATCCTTCACATTCCTCATCTGCAACATGGGCTGAATAGTAGTACCTGCCTCACAAGGTTGCTGTGGGGGTTTATTGAGATAATATGCAGAAGGTGTTCATAACAGTGCCCGGCATGTAGTAGGTGCTCAATTAAAGCTGTCTTTTATGATCAGAAGTCATTGCAAACATGGGCTTTTAGAGTCGACAAAACTTAGTTTCTAGTCCTGTCTCCATTAGGTAGTAGCAGTGATGTTATTCTAGTTACTAAACCTCTCCCAGCCTCAGCCTTTACTCATTTATAACAGGCAGATAACAGTACATTTCAAGGAGGGTTGAAGGCAGAGTACCCAAATTTGTTGCCAGTAATAACTACTAGTAGTGATAACTACTAGCAACAAATTTGGGTGTCATCTAATCTTTAGGAAGCGACATGGTCCTAAGTGCCTGGTCTAGTTTTCAAGGTCCCTCCTTTCTTCTCCCAGGGATACTAAATTCTTTACTCATTACACAGTTGACATTATTCCCAGCAGGTCATGCCTGGGTTCTTGGCTAAATCTAGACTTGGCTAATGGGAGTCCCAGGAGCACATTCTCCATCCGCAAAAAAAGAAGTTCACAAAACCGTAGCATGTACTTGAGAGGGAAAGCCCTGGAGATGTTCTGAAGATGACGTTGAGCCATAGGAAAACATTTCAGTGGCAATAATCCATGTAGCATTTCCCCATTTCCGAGCATGGTCCCTGAATTGGCCCCGTTCAAGAAGGAGACAAAGTACTTGAGGGCTTTAGATTTTCCAAAGAATTGACCCATCCATCTTTGGGAGTCACAGCCCTGTCACTACTGTGGTCAGGAGTCAGGACTCCTCTGTGCAGAACCAGACCCAGCAGGCAGGGAAGGTTCAAGACCACAGGTTGAAGGCAGCTCGAGGTCCCCCAGCAGCTCGGCTCCAGCTCGGGGTCCATCTCATCCTCCCTGAATGGGCTGTCCGCAGGAAGATTGTAAGGTTTAAAAAAAAAAAAAGTCCAAAGAGGAAGGAAGGGAGAGAGGGAAGGAGAACTTCAGTCTTCTCTCCCTACTTGGCCTCGTTTAGTCTTCTTTTACGTGCGTTAGAGAAACGTGAGCTCCAAGCGCGAAATGAGAGTTCCCAGACCAAAGAGGATTTTGCCATCTTTTGCCAGATCCCTTCTTCTTTAGGGCTGTGCTCACTTCGGGCTCTCCTCACCGACTGTAGTGAGCATGTGCAGTGCTCGCGGAGCTCCGTCATTAGGCTGAGCATTTGGATCTAATTGTAAAAGGTCCATATCCTTCAAACTGTTACTTCTCGCTTCCGTGGCCCAGTAAGAGCCCCTCTGGGAGCAGTTGCTCAGGTGGGGACTGGGCTGGGCTGGGAAGACACAGACTCTGTCTCACCTGGAGCCCTTTTTGTGCTTGCAATTACATGGTTTCATTTCAGGGCTTGAAGCTAAAGCTGACCTTTCTTTGCATTACAACTAGTTTCATTAACACCTTTTTTTTCTTTTTCCTTCCTCAGTGTGAGCTTTTGTCATTTGGTTTGGGTAGCCAGATTGCTTGGGGAGGGGGCTGCACAGCCAGCTGCCTGCACTCGGCTGGGCACAGGGCACTTCTCAAAGACTTAGGTACCATTCCGGCTTCTGCTTGCCAACTGGAACTCAAAAAAAAACATCAATAGAGTAAGCGGCTCACTGATTTTCAGACATCTAGTGTTTGAGTATCACAATGGATCTGAGGGATTATAAAGAATTAAGCCCTTAGTTCAAAAATAAGGGAAGGGGGTTCTGAGAGGCAACTCGGGGCATGGCTGAGCTAACTTCCAACCCAGCCCCCCTAAATAAAGCCCCTCCCATGGCTGCCCTGAGGGTTTCCATGATCCACAATCACTGTTTTGCCGTAAATCTGGAGCACAGCCTCAAGATACGTCACTAATTTAAATCTATGATAAATATTAGAACATTTTAAGAGGATCTGTTTAGCCTTCTAGTACAGATAAACAGTACTGTGCCCACAATCATGGCTTTAGAGCTATTGTTTTAATGGGGTGGGGGGGGGGAGAGGAATACAGTTGACCTTTGAACAATGTGGGGGGTAGGGGCACCAACCCCCTGCATGATGGAAAATCTACGTTTAACTTTTGACTCCCCCCAAACTTAACTACTAATAAACTACTTTTAACTGGAAACCTTATGGATAACATAGACAGTTGATTAAAACATATGTTGTATGTTACAGGTATTATATACTGTGTTCTTAAGGTAAACAAGTGAAAAGAAAATGTTACTTAAAAAATCATAAGGAAAAGAAAATACATTTGCAGTCCTGTACTGGGAAAAATCCTCATGTAGGTTGACCTGTGCATTTCAAGCCCATGTTGTTCAAGGGTCAACTGTAGTTAGCATACTATTTGCTTGTAGGTAAGTGGGTGCTTCTGTGTTTGCAGCACTTGGTAGAACAGAGTCCTTGAGATCATCGTGAAAAACAGTCAGAGATAAAGAAAGGGCTAGACTCTCCGGCAAGAAAAGGTTGGCTATGTCAAGATTCACTTGGGCAGGAAATTTCACAAATTATAAACTAGTGGCATTTCCAAATGAGTGGCATTTTACTTTATGGTCCTTTGAGACAGGCACGGTCTCTGTGAAACGATTATATAAGGGACTCTTTATTACATGAGCTCACTTGGTATCTGTGCCCCCAGTCGGCTATCCTGGGGGAAGAAAAGGTAGTGTGGTTGATTAAGAGGACCCAAAATGAATTTCTTGACCTGATTTCTGGCTCTGGGTCTGCCTCTAACCAGCTGTGTAACTGGGTATATGACTTTGTTTCTTTTGATCTTAGTTTACTGTCTAAAGACTTGCACTAAAGGGTCTCGCATAGGTTGCCAGATTTAGTAAAAACAAAAATGAAAAACACAGGCATCTAGAGACATTTGAATATCAGATATTTTTTAGTAGAAGTATATCCCGAGAACTATTGGGGACATTCTTCTACTCTTCTTAAACTATTCATTGTTTTTCTGTAATTCAAATTTAGCTGGGTATTTTGTATTTTATCTGGCAACCCCAGTCTCTAAAATCCTTGAGATCTTAAATTTGAATTCTGTAATAAATGTATCTGACTTGTATTTGTTTCTAAAAGAGAGTGTGAGGGATCCTGAGGGAAGGGGGGAGGGAGGGAGAGGAGGAGGAGGAGGAGGATGGTGGGGGGGAGGGAGAAGAGAGAGAGTGAGACAATTCCCTGAAAATACCAGCAGATTTCCAGTCCACAAAAGGACAGTTCACAGCATCTAGAGGAAGGCTGTTTTACAAAACTCTCATTTCCAGAGGCAGCCCCCTGAGAAAACAGCAGCCTTTCCTAATGGCCCTGAGACCTAGATCTCTTGAAGGCCCAGGGAGCTCAGTCCCCACAGCTGTCTCAGGCACCAGCAATGTTGTGCTGGACGGACACTGAGTGAAGAAAGATCAGGGGCAATTGCACTTAATCCTCGCCCCCTGCCACCATGCCACGACGCGTGGAGAACCAGAGAATCCCAACAGGGGCCTGAACGAAACGTCCTAGTGGAAGCCAGGGATGGTTCTGGGCGTCCTCTTTCTCCCTAGGTGAAAGGGAGATGGCGCCCAGCACAACCTCCAGGGGTATGGGGAAGGGTGCAGGGATGGCTACAGAGCAAGGGAGAGACAAGGGAGGGAGATGCTGGAAGTCAGCGTTCCAGGATGGAAATTGCAGTCAGCAAAAGGCCTGGTAGCTGGAGGTGGGATGAAAAGAAGAAGATTTCCAACACAGCCTTAAAAAATAACTGCAGATAACGCTTTATGCTGTGTTATGGTGAGGTC
The DNA here is from genome assembly GCF_002201575.2 of Neomonachus schauinslandi. Lineage (NCBI taxonomy): Eukaryota > Metazoa > Chordata > Mammalia > Carnivora > Phocidae > Neomonachus > Neomonachus schauinslandi. The sequence continues at coordinate 27,920,539 of NC_058418.1, read as the reverse complement.
CCTCCCTTAAGAATAATGACCACCTCTTCGGTCCATTTAGTCTGGGTCTTTTGCAATTTATCAGAGATGAGTTTCCTGGAGTCTGGGATCCCATTCAAGGCAGTGTGGAAACATGCACAAGTGTGTTGATTACATTTCCACAGTCCTAGCATTCTGCCCTCGAGAGGAGCCGTCCCTCCACTGATTTCTGGAATGGATGGGCAAACAGAGCCCCAGTGTCTCCAAAAGCACTTCTGCATCCCCCACCCACACACCCACACACCTACCCAGACACACAACCCCCCAGCTCCCCTGAAATTCTGCCTCCACGGAGAAGTGCGCAGAGCCAGAGCCCGGGTGTGAACACAATATGCTTAGGATGCAATGTTTTATAGACAGAAAGAAAGGAGGAAAAACAACTCTTTGCTTTAGATGCAAATAAACTCAGCTTCACCTTTAATGCCGAAAACCTGCGCCCTTGGCAAGACGTCTGGAGACTGTTCCAAAAGTATTAATCTTCCTCCGCTTACATGTTAAATAGGTCTTTGGAAACTGTTTCTCTAGCACTGCTTTTTCTCTCCAGTGCAATCCCCCTCTCTCTTCCCTTTTTAGTACAGTCAGAACTCCCCAGCAGTAGGAAGCCCCAGGGGACCGAGGTCGGGAAACCGACTCGGGTGGATTTCAGAGCCACCCCCGACTGCGGACGTTTGGGCGGCCGGGCCGGCCGGCAGATGGCGCTGTGCCGCACGTTATGGGCCCTCGTGCGCCGGCCGCGCTGGAGCCAGGAGCCAGAGGGCTCGAAGTTTCTAGTGCCGTTCCTGGACCGAAACAAATGTTTGTGGAATTAAGTAGTGATTTCCTTTAGTCTGCGCGACTCTTACCGGCTGTGTTTTCAGGCTCTAGATGTTAACATATGCCATATATTGCTTTTTGGGGTGAAATCCGGGGTTTCCAAGCACATTTTAACCTATCCTAACTGCTCAGGTCAGCTAGCAAAAAGTCTGGATTTGCTGATAAAAAATCGGCCATAAAACTTCCATATTAAGAGCTAGAATGGTTTGGAAGACAAAGAAATGCTGAAAAATGTAAGTAACCAGAGCGCCTCAGATTTTTCTTTCTAAATAAACAAGAGAGGGAGGGAGTTCCCTTTACCAGGCTCAAAAATAAAGCAACAAGGTGGGCAGGAAAGCAGCTCAAAGCTGGGGTGGAAAAAGAGTCGCTGGCTACTGGGGGTGGTGGGAAGGGGGTTGCGGTGTATCAGGGCTGAAGACACTTGAGTGCAGCAATCACGGATATTTCACTGTGGACAAAATATGGGAGATGTGCTGGAGACCCAATGCTGTTGGTCTCGAAGGCACAGCCAGAGGCCATGGGTTTTCAGGACAAAATTAACAACCCTGGATTAGGGGGGAATGAATTGCTAGTGCATTTGCTCCACCATGCCAAGTGGCCCCATTAGTTAGGGCTCAGTATGTATTTCACAGCGCCATAAAATCCATCTTCTCAAAGTAAACAAGGCAAGGCTGTGTGCATCTCCAACAAGACATATGAAGCTTTGTTTGGGATAATGGATTTGACATGAGTAAAAGCAGTGGGGATTAGATGGGCCCAGCAAGGATAAATATGACTAATTGTCATCTCCCTGCATCCGAATAAACAGGGCCAGCACTGCAGGCTAGGAAGAGATGTTGGAGCAAGGGGGTTGGGCGGGACTACAATTGATCGGCAACTGATTGATAAAGCAGGGCTGGAATGCAGCACTGAGGAGGTGTTGCCTTGCGTGTGGATGTGAACATCGCTGTTTTCGAATTTCCGAGCATTTTATTACTCAGGTGGTGCTGTGTCCGGCAGAGTGCGCATGGCGCAGTCTGCCCTGTGCACAGCAACTTTGGGCTTCTCTTTCTTAATGTTGATTAAACTTTGGAAACTGGCAGAACATCCTGGTCATCTTTTACACAAAAAGGACAGGTTTTCAAATCTTTTGGACTTTTTAAAAGTTTTCTTCCAGTGGCCCAACCATTTCTCTTTATATCCTTTAGAGATAATGTTTAACTTCTTAACCCATTTTACTGTTTTATTTTGTTTGTAAATCAAGAACTATGGCTATGTGGATTTATTTTTCTTAGGTAATGAATAAATATATCTAGTACTGAAATACAGTCCTTTAAAGTAAGAACTATTCTCAGACTTTGAAACTTAATCATTCAAAACAGTAATTATGTTTAAGGTGATCGAATAATATGACGAGGTAGATTCATTTACTCACATATGGTTTTTAACATTTGATGCTGGTTTTTTTTTTCACCTGTTTTCATTTTTTAAAGCTGAAGTTCAAAGACATTTTTCTAGCCAAATGTCATTTATTATGTCAACATATGCTGTTTATCCCGTGAATATTGTTAACGGAGTGAAATGAAACTGTAGTTTTGTGACTAATAGCAATATTTAAGGCTTACCAAATATTACAAACATTGCAGATTCTATCCATAATATCCAGAAGCTGATTTTGGATCAGATTTAGAGCTGTGTTTCAAACAGAGCCACATTAAATTTAAAATTAGTCAAGGATTACAGTTTGCTATGAAGAATGTCTCCACCTCCAATATGAGCGAATGTCATCAAAGTGAAAGGGAAAAAAAAGGAAAGGCAAGAAAAGATGTGATTGTTTTGACACGAGTGAGAGAAGCTTAGTGTCACTTCATTTTTAACCTCATTTCAAATTATCTTTTAACCACCCTGATATTTCTGCATGGAGATAGTCACATCCCATCAGCCTTCTCAAAACCCGGCAGCTCCATACCCAGGGCTAATGCTTCTTGTTAAATCATATTGCTAAACAAATGGTTACAGCTCCTGCAGCAGAAGGATGGAAATCAGCTTTGCCGGACCGCCTTTCTTCCGCCCCGCCTTCCATCATTCAATGTTATTTTGTTTCCTTGGGTAATTTTAATCTTACATAAGGTGTGTGAATGTTTTTTTTTCCTAGAAAGGCGGGACAGGAATTTAAGAAAATGTAAAAGCAAATCTGCCCTATAGGTGATGAAGATAGAGACCTGTTGAAATGGTCCTGAGAAAATAAACACTTGGATGCACAGGCACATTGAATAGAAGAAAATCCTTCTCAAGGAAGGCAAGGAACCGTAGGACTTCCAGAGAGGAAAACATTCCCGTGGTTTTAAACAGACACCATCAATTACTCCTCACATCGTTCCAGAATTCACCTATCACTGAGGTTTAACAAACCCATCAAGAAAATAGGGCATATTTATTTTGGTAGTTTTGCATCTGCAGATAGAAAAAGCAAAAGGCCCCTGCTTCCCATTTGAAAAACTAGCGTGAAAATGACTGGCTGCCTTATCTCTACAAGATTTGCCTTAACTTCACTTCCTCTCACTTTGTCATTTAATTTGTAGGGTTTCCAAATCAGAGTGACTATCCTCTATTAGTCCCCCTGGTGACAGAGGCCAGGGCGTTGTTGTATCTGAGTTAATAAAGCAGAAATCCAAGCCTAATTACTGGGGAGATAAAACATGCTGGCAGGGGGTTACCTTCCTCAAGGTCTGGAGCTATGTGCACCCAGACATTTTGGAATGAGACCATGGGCACCAAGAACACACAGAGACTAAGTAGGTTGGAGCACATTTGTCTTCATGTGGCAATACTGATAAATTTCAGCAACCACCCTCGTTACGGGACCGCGTGGTCAATATACATCTATAGGGGGAAGCAAGTGTGTATTCATTAATCAAATGAGATAATGGGGGACAAAGGTGCTTCATAACTGCAAGGGGCAAAACAAATAGAGAGTGGCATTTTTGTTCCAAGGGCATGTATGTATATTTAAAGATAGTCTACATAAACATGCATTAAACAGCTCATGGAGTGGAGGGGGTGGGTCGGAGAGGGATAGAGAGAGACAGGGGGGAGAGAGATGGGGAGGGAGATACTGAGAATGCCTTTCTGATGACACCATGGAAAGAATCCCTCAATATAGGTAGATTACAGATAGAGTGTAACATGCAGAATCATACTGTATGCAGCATAATGACTCAACAACTTCTATAGAATAGAATCTGATTGAAAATCTGATTTATTGATTATTCAGAGACCCACACTGTGTTTTTGTAGGCCCCTCTCCTGCATATGACTGGACCATATTTATGCAAATTGCATAGGCATGCTGAGAAACTTCCCTATCAAGTGTACTTTTTCCTATGTATTACGCAAGACTCCGACGTCCGTACTGCCTGCCTTCCCGCTGCCCTCCCTCCAAAGTAAACAAACAAAAAACGCCTACATGTATGGTGAAAATCACTAACATTTAAGAGATGTTCAGAAAAAAGAGAGAGAGAGAGAGAAAAAGATAACCCAGTCCCTGGCTTCTGATTTGGATGGTTACAATTATCTGTGGATACTGTAGCGAGAGCTGAGAAATTGTGTTTGGAGAGTGAATCTATTAATGCAGCTTTGTCCAACAAATATTAAAATTGCAAAGTAATTTGCCCATTTGACAATGGCTAATGAACTTAAGTATGCAGAATGAACTTTAATAATTGAGGAAATTGTGCAATTACACTGAAAGCAGCTGAAAATTACAAATAAAATTAACTCTCTACTTTAGCAAGAATATTACTGCTTCTATTACCAGCCACTTTATGTGGGTATCAAGAAAGTCTGGAAAGTTTCAAGTGACTGTACATTTATTGTGATGATTACTCATTTTTTAAAACAGAAATGAGCCCTAATAATTCTTTTCCCCCAATATGTTTCTGGATTACCATGTGGTTGGAATTACACAAAATGTCTCATTGGCAGGGTATGTTTTAATTTTGATTTCAGGTTTATGATCCTATCTGTGTCTATTTTAAATCTACATGGATTACATTCAGCAAAAATCCTTTTACTACCCTGGCTTGGCTGTCTCATACTATTAGGCTGTGTATGTTCAGCTTCTACAAATCTGTTAATACATAAAACCATAAGAAGCTTCTTACGTTCGAACCAGGTTAGACCGAAGACATCAGATTAATATTTGATAATATAGAAGGGCCCTTAATCAGATTTGCTTATTTCGTGACAGAATGTTTCTGTAATTATCATAATTGTTGTGCTAAATATGTTTGTCTTTGTATCTGGCTTTGGGCATAATCTTCTCTCTTGAAAGCCACTCAATGTGGGACTTGAGATTCCTGCACAAAACCCAATTAATATTAAGATGACAAGCCCCGATGAGCTCCAAAGAGGCAACAGCTGAACAGACTCTAACATTCTTAAGTACAGATACTTGAGTGATCAAGTACATCTGAGGGAGACACACAATTCAATAATCCCTTTCTCAAGAAAGTCAAGAGGCCTGAGAGATACGAAGGAAATCAAAGGAACACATCAGAAAGAAAATGAAGGGTCTGGTCCTGTAGCGTCTCTATTAAAATGCAAAAGTTATGGATTTTTTTCGGGGTGATGGGAACCTTTTCTGTTTTTATTGATTTCTTTTTATAGCTTGATGATTTCTCTAAGATTATCTTAAAAGCTTAAAGAAAAAAGGGGCCTCATCAAAAGGTATCTTGCATGACAGGAACATACACAGTTTTGGTTAACATGATGAAGGAAGGCGCCGGAAGTCCGGGGAGAAAGGGATCCTGCTGGTCCATCAGCCCGGGGAAGGTCTGCAGCCTCCAAGGTAAAAGGGAAATTGTACTCCCACATTCCCTGGGGCCTGTGGCACACCCACCCTGCCCACCCCTGGGCCAGTAAGGAGAGATGAACAACAGGCTGGGGATACCTGGGAGTTCCCCCAGAAACAGTTCTAAAGTGCCGTATTAACAAACGTATTTCCATTCGCGTTGTGTAAAGCGGTCGCCTTCATCCCCTGACCCCCCCCCATTTCCTAGCATCGCGGGTGACTCCTTGGATTTACAGCTAAATTCACTGTGCAGAGGTGACATCCTAACCCATTGATTTGCAATCAGAAATTGGTTTCCTGTCACTTTAAAAGTGAGGCACTAAGGGGCAGTAAAAACAAGGCTGTCGGAGCTAAATGGAGCTATAGTTCAGGCCCTGGGCCATTACACACTACCTTTCCAACGTATTTATTACATTAAGAAACCTCTGTAGTGCACTTTAAATGGCTGGTGACACCCTCTTAGGTGACTTACTGCTCTGTGAAATCAGTTTTGTAGAAACTCTTTCACATGTGCCAAAACAAAACAAAACCCAGTATGCCTGTGTTTGTGCATAAGAATGTTCCAGTACCCAGTCCACGGAGTCTCTGCATGCTCCTGTGTCTGGCGCATGGGCAGCAGAAAGTGTCCATGCCGAGCACAGAGCATCGCCCGGAGCTCACTCAGCTCGGGCACCAGGAAAAGTGAAACCAACCAGTGTGACCCCTGCTACTTGCCCGATAAATCCGGGGGAGCCTCTGAGGCCACCTGCCCACTTTCGGGGTCTTGTCCCAATGGGAGAAGGGCTAGTAGTACATATACTCCTACCGCCCCCACATGTGACACCCCAACAGGTCTTTTCAGATGGTCACCTTTACAGTAAACAGCAAGGACCAGGGATAATTCCAATCCAAGCCACCCAGGCTCAAGTAGCAATCTATCTCCCCGACGCAGCCTTCCATTTTGAGAGACGCAAGTGTTTGGGAATTACTGTGAAAATGTGTCCGGAGATTCCTCGCATACAACCAGGCACACAAATCCCTTCCAGGTTCAGCTCCTGGTTGGGCCCAGGGCCTCCATTTCCTTTCTCTGCTTGTCACAACAAGGCAGGATTTCCCGGGAGAGAGACCCTCACCTGGGAGGCATGGAGGCTCAGCGCACCATTGCATCAAAATAGACTCTTCGCCACACGAGCACGGACAAGCCTGCTCACGGAGCGAATTGCCCCAAATTGTGAGATATTTGAAACAAAATGTGTCCCTGTTGCCTTCCAAGGTTCCTGCTAATTAATATTCAAAAGACTCAAAGAGGAAAAATGGATACCTAAATCATACATATGTATATGCCTTTTAAGCTTTATTATAAAGGCAAAATAACCCCTTACTTGGTTAAAATCCAACTTGAGTCAACATACAAAGGTGACTGCACTGTAATACTAGACATATCTGCATTATGTAGGCATGTTACTGCGCCACCAGAATCTCTCAATAGTAATTATTATGCCAAGCACCCTGTTGGCACAATTACAGTAAAGCTCTAATTAGTAGCAGTAAGATTAGAACCCCTACATGTTAAATCTGTAGAAGCAACGCTGAGTGAAGGATTTAAAACAGTTTCAAAACATTGTATTGTCTTTATTACAGTCTTTATACTTCAGTAAAGAAGGGTTTTCTATAAAATGCACTTAAAATAATCTGGTCCTGTCACTAAAAATAGGAAAGATAAGGTAATTGCAGTCAAACCTAGCGAGTCGACTTGCTACCTAGGTGCATTAAATCGAAAATGACAAATCTAGTGAACTCCAGTGGGAGATACATACTTCCTCCCTGGGGGACGCATTGGTATTTTTCCAACCATCAGCCAGGGGAACATGCAGGGGCCATACTTGTCGTGGGCGGTTTTCTCATTACCTCCGAGAAGCCGGGAGGCAGGCGACTTGCAGCAGGAGCGGATCTTCCTCACCAATCTGATTGTAGCATCAGGAGATTTACCTGTCTCCTTAGAGACTGCGACATCCACTTTGAACACAGCACATGACTCCTCCCCTCCGATTGAGACAGCACCAGGCGCCTTAGTTACCTGCTGGGTGCAAAGCTGGACATCCGGGTCCTGGAGCTGAGGTCTCCAGGGGGAAGGACTCCCCCGGGCCGCCCCCAGCAAGGAGGTGTCTCCCCCCACCGCCCCCCCCCGCCCCCGGCAAGCTGAGAGCCGGCTGGGGGGGGGGTCTGCGGCACACACTTGAGGGTTTGGGGAAGACAAAACAGCCAGGGCTCCTTAGAGTCCCAGCTCAAGAGAGAAGGAATGCAGATATGGATTGCCACAGGCCAGGTGTATATATTTGGATTGGGAATCTTTCGATGGGATTTTCCCATGAAACTGAGTCGTCACGACTGTGTAAAATGTTTTAAGGGAGAAAACCTAGAAGCTCAGCGGGAGGGAAAAACAAAGCCATTTCTTCTGCCTCATAGTTTCCCACTCCTTGCCCACCCCCTCCCACGCCCCCCCCTCCACCTTCCAGAAACAGTTAGGTTTCGATCCTCAGCAAACCCTGAGAGTTGAGGAATGCCAGATCAAGGCAGGTAGAGTCTGCCGGGGGCCCTGCTTCCCGTCCACTGGCTCATCTGCCCATCCGGCCCCAGTCCCGGGCAAAAATACCTGGTCCCGGCAGTCTGGCAAACCCTCTGCGAGGCAGAACAGGGAGTTCTGAGCACATAGAAGGCACTGTGAAGGCCCCAGGAGCTGTTGGTAAATTGAGCCTGTGTTAAAAAATGCATACACCTGTGGGCAGAACTTGGCCTTCCGACTTTGAGGATGAGACCTTAACAACGCAACTATTCTGGAATAATCTGCCCATAAACATATAGACACCAAATAAACATGTGAACAATTCGCCTGGGCTTTTCCACTGGAGCAAATGCATTATTTAGTTCACTTCGGAAATGCTAAGCCAAACGACTTTGGCAATCTAGGATGAAAATAAGAGACAGAAATCCCCAAACATTACTGCAGCTCTACCTTGGTGTCACTAAACAGCTGCTCTTTCCCTCCACCAACAAATTTGCCATAATTACAGCGATACTTAGTAAGCATCTATTTGTAGAGCATATGTATATAGAGTGTGGAAATGCGTAGCCTAACAGCTATAAAACTGTCTACGAGAATGTGCGGTGATAACAGGGCAGAAGTCAGAGGATGGCCTCTGAATCTTAATAATTGTATTATTCAGCCATATGTTATATCTGGAAGTGCTCGTTACTGTAAAATAGAAGACTGGGGAGAGCGTGGTACGTTCTAGCTTCTATATTTTACGTTGGCTTCTCTTTCAGAGCCCCAGACTGAGGGGAAGGAAGTGAAAACATCCTTCTGCCTTACAGGTTATCTTATTGCCGTCATAATTCCAGTATTTATATGCATGCATGTTTTATCTACAAAAGATATCCACATGAGAGCTGATCTTTCTGCAACTGTTACAGAACTATTAAACGTATATTAGCGTGGTCATTTTTATTTAATGGAAACAAATAACAGTTAATCTTATTGGAAGGGTTAAGTGGGTTTACTTGGTAAAGGGCAAATCCCTTTGGATGCTTTCTTTTTTAAAGAATAGCTGGGGTTGCTGACAGATGGTCTTTGTCTGAGTGTAGCTGAGGACAGATACAGTTTCTTTTTACACATTTATGAAAGTTGTAGATATAGATGCTTGGTAATATGCAGTGGCCTAGGACAAAGAGCAAGCTTGGTGGACAGAGAGGATTAGATTTCAGATCAGTGACAGATGGCTGGCTTAGCAGAGTCAGATAAAATTAAAAGGGGGGTAGGGGATGGATAAAAAGAAGCCACTTTCCATGTAAAAGTTACATCTCTTAAGACAATGGCAGCATGCAACATTCAGCTCTCTTCCCAACCTGGTGTCAAATTCCTAGATTTAAATTCCTACTTGAAATACGCGTTTTATTTTTGCCTCCGCAGAAGAGGTGGGATTATTCTGTGTTGACCAAGTTTATCAAAGGGAAACTAAGAAACAAGGTAATTAACAATTTGCCTTTCAACTTGTCCGGCAGAAAGTACTTTCATTTGCAAAATCGCCCTGGATATTTGCATGTGGCTCCTTACTCACACCATTCCTCCCCAGCTTGAGCAAATTTTTATAAGCCTATCGGCAAAATCCACACTTTTGCTTACTCCATATATGCCATTTAAAGCTCTAACATCACTAGAACCTTCGTCAAAAAACCATACAACATATTTAGTGTTAATTTGTCGCACTGAAATTATTCATCGGTGCCTTGAGTACGTCCGGTAATATTTATGGGTTATGCCATTCCATGTTTTCTGGCAATGCAGTTTGCTAGATTTCATAGATTTACTGTGTCTGCTTTTTTTATGACTGACAGAGCAATAACCAGATTGCAGAGATATTTATGTTGTTTGTGGCTTAGCAAGATAATTAAAGGATATAAATTAATCAAGTGCAATTAATTAGAAACTTTATGTTCGCAGCAGTCCTTCTTTGCATGTATAATTTATATTTATTGATTTCTTAGCTTTCATTAGCCTATGCGATAACACCAAAAATGCATTAGAGAAGAAAATGTACAATTAGCGTGAGAGTGAACCTTGGCATAATGGATAGATCAGCACATGTTTGGGGCCAATATAAAGCTTTGTTAACTGTCATAAGCAGTTACAATTGATGAGTGGTATTTCCCTACATATCTTTCAGCTGATTAACGGCATTTTTAAAGAGTCGCCTTAATGGGAAGCTGATAGGTTGGCTAAATTTACATTTTAATCAGAGTATTTATGATAGAGGCAGCCCCAGAACTCATTGGCAGAGGGTGAGGCGACATTCCCTGAGGGACTGGGGCAGGGAGTTGGCTTTGGAATATGTCCACTCACCTATTACTTCTCCTGTTATTTACCCAAAAGCGTCTGTATGGGGAAGGGGCGAGAAGTCTGGTGGCCTCCTCACCACTGGCCACACTCCCACACTGCGATTAATCTTTGGGAGAAAGGGCCAGACGCTTGCCATGCCCAGAGAATGGAACCCCAGTCACACTTGCGTGTCTTCTGTCACTGGGTGTCAAATGCCGGCGCCATGGGCAGCCAAGAGTGGCCAAGCATGGCTCCCAAGCTTCCTCACCAAGGATTTCACATATGAGGGAGAGATATCTTGGCCTGAGGAGCCTGCTTCTCCTATTTCCTCACTGGGTTGACAGCCAACCCAACAAACTCCAAGGAGACCACAGAAGACACCAGAGCCACAGATCCAGAGGAACATCTACTCACATACGTCGCTCAACAGCTCCCATTTTAAATGCTAAAAGGGGGTCTGCACCTGAATTGTAAGCCATTAAAACCCTGGTTGTATCAGGCAAGAACAGGAGTTAGGCTGTGGAACGGTCAGAGAAAACTTTTTGAAAGGAAGTAAAAGAGGCAATCCTCATGTAGCAATACCTTTCTCCTCCTCCACAGGAGGAGGAGAATTCCCATCAGAAGAGTGAGGTGGGCAGCTTCCGTCCCCCTCCTGAGCAATTACATGTTCAGAAGTCAGGAGGGGACAAAAGCTGTCTCCTAGGCTAATACTCCGTATCCACATCATGGAGGCTGCAGGGCCAGGTTGGATCTTTTTGTTCGTTAAAATAGACTTTCTAAGATGGTGTCATGGGCAGCCCACAACAAAACACCTCAGGACTGGACAATTAGTAAGGCCACAGAAGTGGGATTCATGTCTGGCTGGTGAAGTGGCCCTTAATGGGCATCTCTGCAGGAGAGGACCTATTTCTTGTTGTTCCCACATGGGGATGGGACAATAGGGCTGGACAGCCGTGTTATATGTTTATACTAAAGAAGGTCAGGAAGCCCTCTGGAAAGAAAAACAAAAGAGCGTTCCCCCAAGGGGGCTCATTCCTGATTCAGAGACAAGCCAGGGAGGTCTTCAGCTCAGAAAAGGACTTGAACAGGGCAAGACTGGGGGCCTGGTCTTTCTCAAGCAAGGACAAAAGCCATTGCCTTGAGTCTTGCTAAACGCCTTTCCCTCTACCTCTCCTTTCTGCTCCAGTGCAGCCCCGGGTTCAGAACCCCACCCCTGTTTCCTGGTGGAACCTTGTCCGTGTAGACGGAATATTGACTGAATCTTCCAGGGCTCTCCTTGCCCTGGGGGCAATTCGAGTTGAATCGGGTACACCAAACCTAGGCTACAAATAAATTATTTTTCATTTATCTCAGGGAGAAGAAGCCACAAATGAGCAAATATGAGATTAATATAAGTGAGGGAGGATACAGTTTCTGCTTTATGTGGTGATAAGCCCCTTTTTTCCTTTTCATACTAATTATTATTATCATTATTAGTATTATTTTACCCCTCAATTGCCTTAGGATGTTATCCAAAAGGAAGAGCTTTATCGGCTGGTGAGAGCTCCACAGTATTATTTATTTCATGTAATAAAATGTATGTAATGATCATGATTAATGTTTGTTTATTGTTGTATCATTGTGTTTGCCTTCCAGTCTCAGTGTGATACTGGTTTAATTAAACTTGGGAGAAGGTGGGAGTGGGGTTGGGTGACTGTCTCCAGAACTTTGTACGATAATGGAGTCTGCACTTGGTGGCACTCACATGTTGATTAAGACGAAGATGTCCCCATAAATGACTGATTCTGTTTGTTCTTTTAAAGGAAAGTCCATTCACCACCCTTTATTGTGTAATTTACAGATAAATGTGTTGTGCCTCCGACCAAATGCTTTTATGTACAGAAATTGCAATGACAGTAGAAATTATGATAATTGAAGAGTGCTCTGTTTGAGGTTTCTCCCTGATCACATGGAATGATCATCAGCATCTTTCTCGGCCATAATCGTGCCCCAGATTCCAAATTATTTTTTATTAGTTTGTTATCCAGTTTAACTGTTCAGGGAAGAGAAGGACTGAGAGGGGTTAGTGAATATCGTCTCTGCTGGTGGTTGATCGTCTACCCTAAGGAAAAATTAGATAGGTCCAGTGGGGCCTTTTTTTTTTTTTTGCATTTCCGATGCACCCAAAACCAGTTTGCCAAAGACTCCTATTACACAGTTTCCTCATTTCCTGGGGAAAATCAAATGCGCCTCCTAAATGGAAGCCATAGAGCTTTGAAATAAATTTTTATATTTCTTAAAGTTTTTAAAGCTGAATTCATATGTGCCTTAACATTTAAAGTACTTTCCAGTTTATAAGGCACTTCAATATCTATTATCGCCTTCTAGCATCATAACCTTTGAAGTGAACAGGACATGAAAGTTTTTTATATAGTATAATCCCATGATATACATATGATAGTACGTTTTCTGCAGCTTGCTTTTTTTTTTTTTTCCTTTTGAGAGAGAGGCAGGGGAGGGGCAGAAGGAGTAGGAGAGAAAGAATCTTAAGCAGGCTCCACATCCAGTGTGGAGCCGATGCAAGGCTCGATCTCATGACCCTGAAGCCATGACCTGATCTGAAATCAAGAGTCAGATGCTCAACCAGCTGAGCCACCCAGGCATCCTTTGCTTTTTTTCCTTTTAATAATCTATTGTGGATATCTTTCATGTCAATATGTAAAAATGTGGTTTAATTAGAGACTTTAGGATGCCTTCAGAATTTCCTTATTATAAACAATGCTGAATCAATATTCTGGTGGGTGGATATGTATATATATATGTATATGCATATATATATACACACATGCATGTATATACATGTGCATGTGTTCTCTGTGTGTGCACGTGCGCACCTATAAACATTTTGGCAAGAGAGAGTGTTTTGGATCCGAATATAAATAATTTAAATTTTTGAGACAGTCTGCCAACTAACCCTCCCAGAAGATTTTTCAATTTTGGGACGCCTGGGTGGCTCAGTCGTTAAGCGTCTGCCTTTGGCTCAGGTCATGATCTCAGGGTCCTGGGATCGAGCCCCACATCAGGCTCCCTGCTTCGCGGGAAGCCTGCTTCTCCCTCTCCCCCTCCCCCTGCTTGTGTTCCCTCTCTCGCTATGTCCCTCTCTGTCAAATAAATAAATAAAATCTTTAAAAAAAAAAAAAAGAAGATTTTTCAATTTAGACCCTACGCAACAGTATATACAGGTTTCATTTTCTCATTCTCCTTCCAGTTCTAGAAAATATCAACCTTTAAATTTTTGCCAACTTGGAAGAAAAAAATTGTATCACATTATTATTTAGTTTGTGTTTTCCCAATCGGGAGTGAGTGGTGGCGTGCCTTTTATTTATTTATTTATTATTTATTTTTTTTAAAGATTTTATTTATTCATTTGAGACGCAGAGATACAGAGAGAGAGAGAACATGAGAAGTGGGAGAGGCAGAGGGAGAGGGAGAAGCAGACTCCCTGCTAAGCCAGGAGCCCGATGTGGGGCTCAATCCCAGGACCCTGGGATCATGACCTGAGCTGAAGGCAGACGCTTAACCATCTAAGCCACCCAGGCGCCCCATGGTGGCATGCCTTTTTTTTTTTTTTAATTTTTTTTTAAAAATTTTTTTTTTTTTTTTTTTTTATTCATGAGAGACAGAGCAAGAGAGAAAGGCAGAGGGAGAAACAGGCTCCCAAGGAGCAGGGAGCCCAATGCGGGACTCGATCCCAGGACCCTGAGATCATGACCTGAGCCGAAGGCAGACGCTTAACCATCTGAGCCACCCAGGCGCCCCATGGTGGCATGCCTTTTAATATGTTTTTTGGTCACTCATATTTCCTCTTCATGGAATCACTTGTTCATAGTATCTGCAAATTTTTTTGTTGTTTTTTCTCATCTTGTTAATGACAAGATGTGGATTAAAGACACTGCACCTCCGTCTCTCGTTTGAGGTTTAATTTTGTTTACAAGGCTATACTCAAGATTTTTTTTTCTTTTTAAAGCATTGCATGCGGTCAGATCAGAATAGGGGTTCTCTGAGTGAAGAAAAGAGATTCAGAGAGAGGAAGTGACTTGCCCTTTCAGTGGGAAAACCAAGATTTGAATCCTGATTGATCAACCACCTCACACTGCATCTCTGTGGATGCCACCAGGACTGTTGTCTATGAATATGCACCTGAAAAGTGAGGAGGAAGTATGGTTTCTTATTTCCATGACTAGCCCCATCAGACCCCCCTCAGCCATCTTCAACTCTCCTTCCCCCTCGCCTTGAAGGACATTTCCGTGTATCTTTCAAAATTTACCATCAATCACGCCCCACTGAAGCTTTCCCAGACACTTTCAATGCAGCTTTTGCCTTCTCCGCCATTATGTGTTGGTGGCCTGGGCCTCTAGGGCAGCATCTTTCAAAGTCCACTTTGTGCATCAGGTATTTATCTCATGGATCCCTCCTGCCCTAGAGAGTGAACTCTCAAAAGTTAAGGGCCTGTCATAGATGAATTGTGTTAATTAACTGATTTTCCCCTCCCATATCCATGTCCTGGCAATGCACTCTTCAAATCTAGAGGTGGAGTGTATTCCCATACCCCTTGAATCTGGTCAGGTCTTGTCCCTTGCTTTGGCCAACAAAATGCAAGAGAGGCAACCTTGCTTTCAGAGGCAATCTTGCAGGATTCTGCTCACACTCTGTTCCCTACCATTGACATCTTGCCTGTTGAAGGATGAAAGACCACATGGAGTAGAGTCATCCCAGGGGAGGACACACATAAAGCCAGTCCTCACCCAGTCTGCCAAGTAGCTGCAGACATGTGAGGAATTCCAGCTGCAATCCGTTGAGCCAGACCTACACCAGAAAGAACTGATCAACCCATAGATTTATGAGCTAAGTAAATGTTTATTGTTTAAACCACATTTGGGTGCTTTGTTACACAGCATTAGATGACTAATAACAAACCTTTATGCAGTAAATTAAGCATGGTGTTATTGAGCACAACTGTGCATAGTTTCTGTGTCTTACTATTTTTGAATCCTTAAAATAGAGCCTAGCATGTTACACTGCACCTAGGAGGTGTAAATACTTGTTGAATTGAGTTCAGTCTCCTACTTTACCAGCAATTGAGAATCTAAATATTTAAAGGGATTCTTTGGGTAGGAACGCACCACTTCTTTTCTTTCTTTCTTTTTTTTTTTTTTTTTTTAATTTTTATTATTTTTTTTTTTTTTTAAAGATTTTATTTATTTATTTGA